>NC_087222.1:6826007-6863756 GCF_015104395.2 Macrobrachium nipponense | reverse complement strand
AGGTTCAATGATGCATTGCCTATTTTTTCTTCCAAAACTAAAAGCGAATACATTTTTATTGGGAGGGGATACTTTATTAACATCACCCTAACTCCCTCCATCCAATCCATTAATAAGGCACCTCTACTCCCCTCCACATATCAGGCGACTCAAAATGCCGACTTCTTCCTCGCTAGACGAACTCCATCGTGTGAAAGCCATCAACTATTGCCTCTCTGAACTTGCTGATATGCAAGTATCAAGGGTAGACTTTTGTTTGCTGCCATCATCTATACAGCAGCACAGATACCAGATACTTTCCCCATTGCTTGGATGTGAGATCAGACTTCTCGAAATTAATCACTATACCCAGGTCCTGACAAAACTTCAGAAGTCAGTCCATGCCCAGGAGCAATTATGACCAAGAGTTGTGTGAAATGGCCATCCAAGACAAGTATGAACACTCAGTGAATACCTGGGGACAGATTCAGAGCCTGAAACAAAGTGCTCTGAACTGGAAGACCGTAACCTCGAAGGTTAAGTGGAGTACTTGCAAGAGGACTCGTAGATGAGTATTGAAAATACGAATACTTGAGGTCTAAGCCTAGAGACAGCATACAATAAAAATTGCAAGAGTATTGATGTTTTAGTGTTTGAGGAAGAAGAAATTCCCAGAAAAGTGGGTTAGGCTGGTCGAGATGATGCATCAAAGAATGAACACAAAAGTAATAACAGTGGTTGGGGAAACAAAACTTTGAAGTTAGTGTTGGATTACACCAGGGGTCAGCATTAAGTTCATTTTTGTTTTTTGCTGGTCTCATGGGATGTGTTAGTGAAGAGATCAGAATGAAGAACTGTGAGAGTTGGTGTATGCCGATGAACTGGTGATTACTTTTGAAAATGAGGAGGCCTACAGAGAAAGGTTGGAGAGTGGCAGGATTCTTTAGAGAGGGGTGGCTTAAAGGTGAATGTGAATAAAACAGATTTTGGTGAGCAGTTGGGAAGATGGAGGCAGTATATTAGTACAAGAAAGAAGAGGCTTGATTATAAAAAAGGTGGAAATGTGTAAATACTTAAGATCTATGTCAAGCCAAGAGGGACGACGTGAGCTGAAGTTGACAGTAAGATAAAAGCTGCGGTTGGGGAAGTGGAGAGAGGTAGCTTGGAGTTAGTATGTGATAAGAAAATGCCAATCAAGCTAAAAGTTAAGATCTACAGCACAGTGATAAGACCAGAGTTAATGCATGGATCGGAAACATGGGCTCTAAGAAGAAAAGAAGAAGTAAAGCTTGAGAGAACAGAGATGAGAATGCTGAGGTGGATTATGGCAATATCGCTGCCTGAGAGACTGAAAAATGTCAAAATATGAAGGACAGGCTTAGAGAGATAACAGAGGTCATAAGAGAATCACAGTTGAGATGTACAGGCGTGTGCTGAGGATGGAGAGTTCAAGATTCTGGGCCTTTTCGAATGTGGAGTGAGGAATCATAACTCATCCGAAAAAGGGCTGGGAAGAATATCTTGAGTAGGAGGCATTAATGCAAAGTTCTGGGAAGAGTTTGCATTACTGCTAGTCTCCTTCCTCCCCTTGCTAGAGGAAGGAGCATGGTCGCTTCTATGATTCCGATAAGAAAATAGAAAGGAAACTCTATGTGCAAGCTTACTGCATCAAACGCCCAACAAGCAAGTGCAAGTTCGAGTCTATCACAAACCCGAAGGAAGAGGCCAACAGTCTGCATCCTTCTACCTAGAACCTCACACTCTAGGTGAGAGGCGACTTGTTTGCCTCTTTGAAGGGCGGGTAAGGCAAACACAATCTGTGAGCATCCACACACTGGTCCAAGGAAAAGAGGCTCCAAGGACCTGTGAGCAGAGCTGAAGGAAGAAAGAAATAAATACGGTCGCAGTGAGACCACATTTATCTTCAAGTCCGACACATTCTTTAGTGATGAAATGTACCCAGCCACTGGCACTGCTCGCTCTCTGATAGAGCGAACTGCACGATCTCGTAAGACTCAGAGGAAGGTTTGTCATTAGGCGCTTCTGCATTGGAAGTCAGTGGTGAATAAAGGTATTGACATTCAATGAAAGGTGTCGAACTTTCGTAGGTACAACAACACACCAATAGGACAAAATAATAACTGATCTGGTTCAACCAATACAAAGTCCAAAGCGCAACAGATCATGAAGTTTCTGACTCATCAACAGATGGCGAATTATTGCGCATCCGAGATGGAGTCACAACATAACACCCGCCTTTTGAAGAGATGTTGAGAACGAACCATGCAAATCGTCTATCTTGGTTCAACACCGACGATGTTTGAGAGACGAAGATGATGATTCTTGCGAAGACTACTCATTCATGCTGAACTGGTTGTTCCACAGTGGTAACACTGGAGAGGCAGAGTTCAGAACATCTTAGTGCTATCCATTCTGAATAGATTGAGTGTACATCTGGTGGCATCCTAAGACCGAACCAGGAACACAGTCTCTAGTATCCAAACTCTGGGGAGTAGACTCTGTAGCATTCCTCTTATTCCCTTGTCCATCCCAGTGTAACCCAGGAAGTAGAGGGAAAAGGGGAGGAGGATTGACGGTTCTTGCCCGCTCTTCTGTTGGAACTAGCACGCGATCATCAACTTACAGCGATGATAGCAATGCACAGACTTAGGAAACGAATTTGCCTCAGCAAAAAATGCTTCCTGAAGCAGAGGTTCTCACACACCAAATGGAGGATCCTCTTCTACCAACTGGTTTGTTTGCATGAATGTGAGTGAGCATTGAGTGGAGTTGAATGCACCAAATTTGACAAGAACTTACAATATCTTGCCAAGCATCTGTCTTCTCTGGGATTAAAACCTCACGAAGAGGACCGTACAAAGAACCTGCTCTCTGACTCTTGTATGTCCTGTCTTAAAAGACAGACATCTAAAGAACTTGTAAGACACTAATGCTAGCGATTACAAGCAGGGGAGTCACTGAATGATCACACCCCCTCTCCCCGGCCACACCAAAATTGGGATGGTGAGTTGTCTCTGCAGCACTGAGTTTGGATGTATAATCCTCCATAGAGATTTATACATTTGGAGTGTCTTGTGCAGTATAATAGGTCTAGAGAAGGAATCTCTAGACTTAGTGGTAGGAGAACGAACTGAAGTTTGTGCTCCTAGAGCTTTCTGAAACACTACACCCAGGGGTAAGCGTAACTGGTCCTAGCTTCGAAAGATTAGGATAGCCTACAGGAGATCCAATAGCTTCCTCTATGAAAGGAGGCAGACCCTTCGAAGTCCCACTAGTGAAGCTTCTTAAGAGCAGAGTATACCTTCTTCTTCTTAGATCAATCAAGTCTAGAATTCTAGAGAGGGAGGAGGCGATTGTCTGACGAGACAACACCAGGACTGCATGAAGACTGCAACACAGGATGGTCCATCAACAGTTCTGGATACTCAAGCATCAGTAAAAGCACGAGCACTCGGAATGACTTGCGAACAATTGTTCGACACAACATAATAAGATCAAAGGGACGTTACACATGAATGTCTTGTCCCTTCTCTTGTTCTGTGCCTGAACTGAGATTGTCTGTCAGCTGTTCTGGATGCTCGCACGTCAATATGAGCATGAGCATCATAATCCGACACAGCAGCTGTCCAGAGGCGAACCTCTCGACAGGTGACAGGAATACAAACCAAAGTCTGCACACCTGCTACTCCTAAAACACAAGACCAGGGTCAAACGAATTGGTTCCTAAACCCAAAGGTTGAGAAGAGCCGAAGAAAGATCCCATTACCTCCTCGGGAGGAGGCAGCCCCTTAGAATTCCTGCAGGAGGACTCCTTAGGGGAGCAAAAGCATCCTTCCTCTTCTTGGCCAGAGGAGGCCGGTACGGATTCCAGGCCTCCTTGAGCTTCAGAAAAGGAAGGGAAAAGCAATGGAGAAGACGTTCTTCAGCGGGACTACTTCTACATGATGAAGAACAGATATCAGAAGTAGAGTCAATAATCACAGGGCAGCTGGCATAGATGCTATCCAATGATAAAACTTCAGGAAAACAGCAGCATATTAATATGATTCACAGCAGGGGAATCATACACACACTTGAGGGCCAGTGCCAGAGCATGCTATCATGTCACAGATACAATCTCGAGGTTTAGGATAACTAAAACAAAGAGATAGCCACCCAACTACTGCTGTGATTTACTATCGCTCACTGTCAGCCTGTGGAAAACAGAAAACATGATTAATAAAGAATGATACTCCTCTCGTACCAAAGGGCACTGCCCTCCGAAATGAGAAGAAATCCCCAATCATCAACACCATACACCACCCTCTCTTCCTTGCCCAACACGTGAGCGAAGAGGGCAAAGGAGAAGGAAGAATACCAGGAGAGAAAAAACTATGGCCAAACTTCTGAGGTTTCCCCCGGTAAATTCTCCTGGAGCATAAGCATGAGTCTCAAATCCAGTACTAAATATATACTGCTTTCCTTTACTATTAAAGGGTGAAAAAAATGTAAGGGTATTTATGTAAGTGTTTACATAATAAAAATATGGAATGTTAGTCCATATATATAAAAGACTAAAACTAAGAGGTCAACCAGATTGCTTGCAGGAATGTGATCAGACCAGAGATGATAAAGTATGTAGGCTAAGATGACGTGCCGTCACTTGTGTTCATTCATTTGTTTTTGAACTTAGTCCAAGCTCCCTGCTTGAGACAACTACCACGACCTATAATTCAAACGGCCTACGTGATCTGTAGTGTGTCTCATTTTGTATGTATGTTCATATGTTCGAGCTACTGTCTGCTCCTTTATGACTTGTAACCGAGATGGTAGTGAGAATAGAGTTAGCCATCATCATTGGCAGACCTGTACCTCTTTACCTAAGCTTTATCATGTAGAGAGAATAGAATTAGCCATCATCATTGGCAGAAGCGATCAAGCTATCGTCATTAGAAGACCTGTACAATCCTACTTGATCTTCACCATGTAAACTCAGAGAATATAAGTATTTTTATACTTCGTGTTTTCTACTAAGAACCTCACATCAGAAAGAAATCATCATGAGTTTAACACATCGTCGTCATAACCAAAGAAGATAATACCGACTTCGTGAGTGATCACAAACCCAAGACACTCCAATGAATATGGAAGTGCAATACCAACCAACTTAGCGTAAGATTATCGCAAGTATAACATTACCTCATAGGGCACCTTATTATACAAGGCAACAGCCCTAAAATTGGTGGCAGATTACCAGAAGAACTCTACAATGTCTTCCGAAGAAAAACCAGAATAATGAACAATATATCATCAGAAGTCAACGACGACGAAAGCAGCAGATTCTTCAAGCAACTTAGTATCATCGTTTAGTGAGCTACTTCAGAAAACAACAAGAACTCTTCAACGTCTTCTGAAGAACAATGAATAATGTATAATTCACAAGTCAACGACGACGAAAAGCAAGAGATTCTTCAAGCAACTTAGTATCATCGTTTAGTGAGCGTTTTCAGTAGTGAATAACTTCAAGAAACAAACCCGACGTGTCTTTTTCCTACGGCAACGCAAGCTTCGTCTCTCATTAGAATCATTCAAGAAAACATCGTTATTGAGCGTTTCCGGCACTTCAAGAAACAAACCGAACACGTCTGCAGCATCGGATCTTCAAGGGCTCGAATCAAATCCCAAACAACGCGCAACCGGAGGGTGGGGAAAACTGAAGCCAATAAACCAAGGTCATTCCAACTAATAAGAAGGAAGGGGGCCAAGGGCACCATCGTTATCGGAATACCGTTGACCTTCCCACAAAATCAAGCTAAGTACAACCTTTTTATTCATTTGGAGTAACTTTGAGTGTTTTCCTTTGCAGGTCGAGTTTCGTTATTCCTGTGGCTGAAGTTACAAGACATTCTTAATCTTACTTTTTTACAGAAATTACCTACATCATTGGGATGTCGCTACTGCGAGTTTTTATCTTTGAGTTTCTGTTTCCAGAAGTTCTACTGAAATATCATAATCATATACTGTGTTAATTTGATCATTTGGGGTGATTATTAATCCTTTACGTAACAAATCATATTAAACAGTGAATATGCATTTACGCAGTCGACGTCTGTATTTATACAGATGCATGGATAGGGTCGTTAGGCACTGTAGTGATTAGAAAACACACAAAAACAAGTGGAACATCCGTATAAATCTGATAAATAGAGGTAACACTATTTCGGGTCATGACATAAATGCCTCCTTTGCAAAGTCCCGATCGCAGTTTTTTAGCTTGAGTTTTTTTAGTTATATAAAAATATCGAACTTCAATGACTCAAATTTAACTTTAAAAATACAGCTGGATTGCAAGGAATAACATGTCTGTAAAAAACTTTCATTAGGCTAAATGTGCTGACCAGGATCCCTCACTATTTCAAATTTTAGCAAAGAATGAAGTAAACAACAGCAAGTACAAACAGTTAATATTGAATGCACAAGAGATAACTTGTCTTAATAGTAATAGCTCAGTTCCTAATAGTTCGTCATTCATACGTTCGTTGCTTTATACGTAACCAGCAACAGAATGCTAAAAAACACACAATATGTTGCTGATGGTAAGCAGTAGCCCTAAATATCAGAATCAAACAAAGCAAACTCGGTTACTGTATCACCTAGTCAACGGTCAGGGTCAGTTAAATCTGCCGAGTGTTCAAAGCATACCACATTCCACACAATAAGCGACTCTAGCAGAGTGGGGAAAAGCGATGTTGGATCATACATGCCAATACCTTTTCGAATTAAAAAGGAATTTCCCTATGCATCACACGACCGTATCAAGTAATCAGAGCAGGTTCTCGTTTTTTTTTTAATACCTAAGTTATTATAAGTGGTGGTGGATTAAGCCCGACTGTATGCGCCGTAAAAATTAGAATATCTTGTTTTTATGCCTTTAGTCCATGTAATATCCTTTATTTACGGACTCACCGTCTGTTGTTCGAACTTCCCTAATGAGAAGTCCGGATAAGCGAGTGCTTACAGATACCTCTATAGTTATAAAAAGCATTGATCTGTATCTAGTGTAATTGTAAGATATCCATCTAGGGGTATACAAAATATTATAATACCTCCTGCAAAATAAGGCGTGTTTATCAAAGGAAAATTCTATAAACCTTCAAACATATTAAAATCCGTTTTGAAAAAAAAGAAAAAAAAAAGACAGTTAATCAAATAATAACTTGTATAGAGGAACTATACATTTGTCTCATAAATCATAACATTGTTCAAATGACCCAACAGAATTCTCCCACAACCACAGTCGCAGTTTGCACGCAAAATCTCGAGACGCATGCACACTCGAATGTCTTAGTGCGTGTAAAAAGACTGCTGGGATCTGAAATTTTAATCCTTCCCAACACTCTGAAATATAACGATTTCCGCAAACAAAGCCCTAGACACGGTTGACTCGCAGCAACAAGTTAATCTAGTAATTCACAAAACCTATACATATAAATATCGCATTTCTTTTATTGTTGCTAATTTTTAATCACGCTCAATCAGTCGTAGATGAATCTCTCTTATACTCTATCTAAAGTAATATCCGTAAAGTCATTCAAGCAGAGGTGATTCAGCAGAAATTTCCATTATCTTTTATCTGAATACCAGGAAGTTTCTCCACTAGCGAGTGATCTCTGGGGAAAACGGATGTAATTTAACACAAAATACGGTCTAAGAACAAACATAAAGCTGTATACGTACCTTCGTATAGACTCTCAATGAAATTTCAAAATAGAGATAAATGACTAAGCTGAAAAATGTTAGTAATAGGAGTCATTAGGAAATCAAATAAGCCCATATAATTTTTCCCTCAAACGTCATGCCATAAAAGATCGGACTTGGCATATCTGCGTAGATTTCTGTCGCTTAAACAAGGAAACGACTCCCGATAGTTTCCAGTGCCATGTACCGACGACATCTTATCTCTGTTAGGTTAGAATAAATTTTTCACCAGCTTGGACTTACTTAAAAGCTTTTACCAGATACCATTACCTAAGTGATTGTACCTCATACACTGTTTTCAGCACACTCAGGGGACATTATCAATTTTACGTATGCCTCCAGCTTACGTTGCGCCCCAATTACAATATAGTGTTTGGAGACTTTTAGGGGATAACCTACATGCCTATATGGATGATCTTGTAATCTTTTCTAATACCTTAGGAGTATATTCACATAAACTAGAGCTAGTGCTACAGAGACAAAGACAAATAATCTCAGAGTAAAATATCTAAATGTGAGTTTTTTAAAACCGAACATGTTTATCTAGGTTTTATGTGTCTAGTCAAGGTCTTAAAGTAGTCCATGATAAGGTGTCGGCTATTCATAACTTCCGGTACCTATTAACATAAAAAGGGGGATACAGCACTTTTGCGCTGTAGTGGGTATTACAATCGTATGCAAATTTGTAACTCTTCAATCATAGCAGCTCCTTTAAATTCATTAACCCAGAGATCGCGAGCATTGAATATCTGGGTTGGAGCGCAGAACTGTTACAAACTGAACAAAGCAAGAGTCAACAGCAATAAGCAAAACAATAAACACTTCGAACGGAAACCCTAAAGCAAAGTATATTTAAAGTATGTGTATCAGAATAATGTAATCAAATGTAATATTATATGTAGGTCCGTGATGAGGAAAACCCGAAGAACACAGCAGATGACTAACGACCAGGTAGTAGTTATAATCTCTTTCATATCAATCGTCCTAAACTGGTTGCATTCCGTCATCCAGGGTTCTCTATTATGTGACAGAAAGCCAAATCACTATTTTACTGGCCTACAATGCTTACAGATATAAAAGCACATAACTAATTGTAACACGTGTCATGAAAACAAAGGACACACTAAGACACCTGTCAGTTTAAGAGCATATCACGTGCCAAATCAATCCTTGAAAGAATACACGTAGAATCATTAACAGAGTTACGAGTCTGACAGAGGAAATAAACACTTCTTAGTGTTAATAGTTCCTTGACACGTTATATAGAATTAATAGCACTAAAAACAAACACCGCAATTGAGTGCGCTAGGAATATTTATGAGTGCTAAATCAGTAAACATGGAATTCAACACATAATAATAATCTGACTCAGGTGGTGTAAATCAATAATAATCTCCTTAACTCGTTGTGTGAATTCCTTCCCATTAAGAAAACCAATAATATATTTTATCACCCAGAGTCAATCGATTTGGTAGAATAACGGATGAATAAAAAAGTGTCAATGTCTTACGAGTTACATTTGTGATATTGGATCCAAACTGGATTATAGCGGTTCTCACGGTTTTAAATACATTTATCATTCATATCTTGTATCTGTAGAATTGATACCGCAAGTAGCCTTATACGGTACGCCGCTAGAACACTTTTCCACATATTCAAGCCAACCATTAATTTATCAAATATATATAAAAAATATATAAATAAATATATTTAAAAAATAAAATAAATATGGATACAAGTGGAGTCAATATTATACACTCTGTAAGAAGTCAGAAGGGTTACAAATTATAACAAAAAAGGAATCACGATAAAATCAATAAGCAAAACGTAACCATAGGTTAATTAAATATCCAAATATATATTCGTAAAGATTTGAACTCTAACTTAACGCTTTAGTAATGACAAATAAGCTAAAAGTTCAAAAACATATCAAAACCTACTGACATATTGTCTGTCCCGGTGATTTATATTCGTAGTCAATGAAAAAAAAACAATAAATAAATAAAATAAAATAAAATAAAAGAGATTTTAAAGTCAGGAAGTCTAGAAGTGAAAATGTATATCTATGCGAATAATCTTATACAGGGCAAATAGTATATAAACCTTTGTATGGAAACCCTTTCATTAGTTTGAATAAGGAATAAATCTAATTTAACAGTATTACATTTATTTACGATCATGCAGATTTCCAACATGAAACTAATATATTGTTCAATTTTGGTACTGTTTTTTTTCAGACATTCTTCTCATGTGAGTCGAATATTAAAAAAACAAAAAATTTATACTAAAGTCGTATTTATTACAGCAAGTAACGTAACTCTTAGCTGGCTAAGAGCAATCTCCTGCCAGGACGACGTCATCAGTTCTGAAGGTGCATGGCGCATCTGCCGACTCATCGTTTTTCTTTTTAACCTCAATAAACCGCTTGCGAAGCAGGTTGACTGGAGAGAGGAATGCTTAGCTCATGAACTTCACATGTGGTTCATAGGTCACGATGACATGACATAGCCATAACCTATTCTTATCCGTGTGTGCAATGCAACTCGCAATCGTTTTAAAATTAATAAACAAAATAAGCAAATAGAATTTCTATAACAACAAAATGAATTAATTTTTTCTGAACCTCATAGACATTTAGAAGTATCAAGTCATGTAAATGAAAAATTTACTTGCAACATTAGCCTATGACAATTCAAGTAAATCACATTCATGGGAAAATGTCACATTTTCTTGGAAAACCCAAAGTTTATATAGAAAATTAGTTACATGGTGGTTCTTTCGTTGGCATCCTCTAGCCTATTAATAAAGTTTTTAAAATTAACCTCATAGGATGCGAGCGAGAAAATTGAATATGAAACTTTTGTTAGGGGCACATAGGATCAGATTTTATCACAACTTAATTTCAGTTAGCATAGAGAAATACGAATCCTGATTAATATTCTCTTGCTCTTATGTTGCCTGGCAATCTTACAAATAGCTCCGTTTTCCACTTCTTTGTCTAGTAACTTACTACCAGTAATATCGAATTTTCTTTGGGATTCGTAATGATATCTGTTTATTTTTTATAATTATGGATATTTTTACAGTCATCATAGACCTGGATAGGTTCACTCATTGTTAATGCCATGGATAAAAAAAAGTTTGTACAGCTGACTCTTTTGAATTCCACAAATATCATAAAAATTCATGTGGGTTAAGTCTGGTTCTAAATGGCTTTCTCCCTCCCGTATTTGACATTCTGAATTTACTTTGCCCTTGTGACAAGTATAATTTCACTTGCAGGCTGATTAATGGAACCTGGTTACAGTATCCTGCAGTACGAGAGTTTCACATCGCAACTTCAAAAAATCGTTCGTCGCTGCGGACGACGGCAGTCCCTTTTTTTTTTGAGTAACAACCGCCTACAATGTGAAAGGAATAAGCACCATCATGGACTTCTTCGACCGACACCGTATCCCGTCGTTAATCTCGTTTTAATGCGGAATGCTCCGGCGGCTGTCGGAAATCGACTACAAAAGGGACATACTTCCGACAATTACGACCAGAAGGATATTCAACTCTACTTTGCTGGCGAAGGACTCGTGCTGGGGGTGATTTTATTCATCGTGAATGTAATCGTGTGGCTAAGGATGCAGAGAACAAGTATGAGGCCGAAATAGAACGTTGGACCCCGCCAGGCAATTTTCCCCTTGTTTTAACCATTTGGAATTGGCCATTTCATTTGGCTATAGGTGGTTGTTTGGAACTGTGTAATGGACGAAAAGTTGTTCGAACGCTAGTTAAATGTGTAGTAGTATAACCTCGGTCATGTATCCTATATACGTATATAAAGTATCATGTATCCTATATATAAATGATCATCAATAACAGAATCGAAATATATTTTTGCGTGTACGCACTAGGAAATATTATATAAATGATCATAAGTAACAGAGTCGAAATATATCTTTGTGTGTACGCAATAGGAATCTATTTAAGGTGCACATATATTAATCATAATTATATGAATCCATATACATATGTATAAACAAATCAGGTAGCCTATAATCAATCTGTTACCTTTTATCTTACCAATAACTTCAGACATATAACAGTTAGCATAAAAATCAACGAATCAATCAGCATAAACATTAATAATTTTATCAATTCATATATGAAATTTTTATCAGTTAAAACATGATTTTTATCATGTTATCAGAGTACATTAGTATTTTCTGTAGCATATGTATCTTAATAAGATGAAGTGAATCACTATTATTTACCAATATCATTATGTTTTATATCTTTTTTTACTTGAATCTGTATTGTGTACACCATGAATTTTTTTTTACTTATAAGTATTTTCTATATATATATATATATATATATATATATATATTATAGATATATATATATATATATATATATATATATATACATATATATATATATATTTCACATAGTGTCTGTATCACTCCTATAAGTCAATGCAAGTCAAGTTTGAGTAATATTCAGTAGTTGGTTTTGGTAGCTGACCGAGCTTTTATGTAAGTGTTTACATAATAAAAATATGGAATGTTAGTCCATATATATAAAAGACTAAAACTAAGAGGTCAACCAGATTGCTTGCAGGAATGTGATCATACCAGAGACGATAAAGTATGTAGGCTAAGATGACGTGCCGTCACTTGTGTTCATTCATTTGTTTTGAAACATTAGTCCAAGCTCCCTGCTTGAGACAACTACCACGACCTATAATTCAAACGGCCTATGTGATCTGTAGTGTGTCTCATTTTGTATGTATGTTCATATGTTCGAGCTACTGTCTGCTCCTTTATGACTTGTAACCGAGATGGTAGTGAGAATAGAGTTAGCTATCATCATTGGCAGACCTGTACCTCTTTACCTAAGCTTTATCATGTAGAGAGAATAGAATTAGCCATCATCATTGGCAGAAGCGATCAAGCTATCGTCATTAGAAGACCTGTACAATCCTACTTGATCTTCACCATGAAAACTCAGAGAATATAAGTATTTTTATACTTCAAGTTTTCTACTAAGAACCTCACATCAGAAAGAAATCATGAGTTTAACACATCGTCGTCATAACCAAAGAAGATAATACCGACTTCGTAAGTGATCTACAAACCCCAAGACACTCCAATGAATATGGAAGTGCAATACCAACCGACTTAGCGTAAGATTATCGCAAGTCTAACATTACCTCATAGGGCGCCTTATTATACAAGGCAA
The DNA here is from genome assembly GCF_015104395.2 of Macrobrachium nipponense. Taxonomy (NCBI): domain Eukaryota; kingdom Metazoa; phylum Arthropoda; class Malacostraca; order Decapoda; family Palaemonidae; genus Macrobrachium; species Macrobrachium nipponense. The sequence continues at coordinate 6,850,787 of NC_087222.1, read as the reverse complement.
CAGCCCTAAAATTTATATACCCTCGTTCCTGATCCCTATATACATGGAGGGGACAGGCAGCTTGCAAGGCTATCACAAAAAGTTGGTCTGCATATTAACAGCATTAATATCAAACATAGTATATTGAAAATATATCAAAACAATGAAGGAAAGATACCGTTGGGAAAATTAATTAATGGCAGTTGAGCAAGATCTCACGAAAGCACGTCTTCATCTGAAGACAGCTGAAAACAAAATTGGAATGTTCACATCTGGGCAGGCAGGTCTCCCTGCCTACCGGACGGTACTTACTGCCAGACCACCTTCTTCAAGAATTCTATCAGCCGTGTGCCAGCTTCGCTGTTAGTAATTCCTATTGTAAAGAACATCAAGTTTGTATATTGTGTAGGAACAAATGTCAGTCAGTGCATCATGAATAACTAACAGACTGGGTTTTGAACAATGCATTTGTCATCAAGTGGCTAAAGGTTCTATATAGCTTACATTAACTACAACATATAATTCATGGACATTCTCTCTTACTGCTATGATTTCACTTTTATATCACTTACCTAGAATATGTTACTGAGGAAAATTTACAGGATACTGAAGAAAATCTGTTCCACAGAAGATTATCAGTGATCATCCGTAACAATAGTACAGGTTATCTGTGACAAAGAGATGTGATCTCCATTAGCACATAGAAGTTTTCTATACACAATACAGTACCAATGAGATTGTACACTAAGCACTTAAAGCTTCAATTCAAATGTAAGACTAATGCAGTGGAAAACATGTGTGAAAAAATGTAATTCGTCCATTCCTGTCTGTGTGTGCAATTTCACATTAATATGAACTGAAAATATGTCATTTCAAAATATTCTACTTTCACTTAAACATTTCAAAATGAAAATGTATTGCAGAACTACTCTAAAGCTTTACTTTCAATGGTTTACATATAGTAGACCACTTAAAAAATACAATAATTCTGCAATGTGATGTACTACATAAATCTATGGAGAGATATAATACCACTCTAGGTTTAGTTCCAATGAACTACAAGACCAAAACTTGTTTATTTACAACACTTATCATTTAGTTGTTTAACCAGACCATTTGTTCCAAATATCTGACCCTCTTTGGGCTGGGTAAGAAAACAACTTGTTGAGCAGCTACCACACGTCCAAGAAACAAAGGTTCCCAGGATTTGTGGACAATACCCGAATGTAGATGGCCAAAAATGTGGTCCAATGAGACCACATTTCTGTATCCAGACCAACAGATTCCTCCGGAATGCGAGGGATGGATTAAGCCACTGGTTTTATGATCTCTCATGAGGAGCATAGAGGTGACATTATTACCAGCTGCAGAGAACCTCCTCCCAATTGTCTCACAAAACCAGTAGAAAGATGTGTCCTTAGACACTTCTTCCTTGTGCAAGTCAATAGTACCAGTGAAAAGTCATCGTGATATTGAAGAAGATCCATGCAAATCATCTATCTTCTTTGCCAATGCTGTTGCAGGACGAGATGCCGACTTGGGAGACAGGAACTCTATAAACAAGTCAAATGCCAACAAGAGACTTGGGGTCCCTGTAATGGCAAGACAGAGAAGTTTCTCATCAGCAGTTGAATCTCGAATGAGGAGAAACATTACTACTTTCAGGTGAAAGACAAGGACGAATGTAGACCTACATCTTTCAAAAATGAATAATAATAATAATAATATCCTTTATTCCAATAATACATTGGGTTTTCTATTTACATCAGGTGATCAACCAAGGTTAGAAAGCGCACATTAAAGCTATTAAAACAATAAAATCATAGTATACTATTAACAACATACACACATACATACGTATACATATCTATATATACATATACACATACATACATATATACAAAACCTGAATTAGGAAAATCACAATTTCGGTTATAAAATATCAAAAATTGTTTCCTAGAACAAAAATGAATTAGGTAAAATTAACTCCCAACATAAAATGTTCTTCCATAGATAATGGTAAATGGTCTTAAAAAGCGGTTATTGACGTGAGACGTGGCTAATGTCAGGTACGGTTGTTTCCTATAAAACTTATCTACGAAGCTTAATTATTGTTTAAAAGGTATTTTCTTAGTTTATTTTTAAAAGATCTTATGGATTCTTCGTCTTTCAATGAGCCAGGTAAACTATTCCATAACTGTGGACCTTTAGTATTTATTTCCCTTGATCCTATATCGGTATTGGCTCTTCTGGACACTAGATTATTTGCTTGTCTTGTAGTCATCCCTGTCACCGAGTCAACGGTTCTAAAATTATAAAGCCAGTTCGGAAAAGAATAAGACCCACCAACAACACCAACCAGCAAAGATGGCTCCAATCCCTGGGATGTTACAGAGGACTGTTCAATGAGAAAGCCTATGCTTGCAAGGGAAACTGGATAGTCTTTAGTCGTGAAGACATGGAATGTACTGCCTGAGGAACCCCTCCTGTGTTGCTGACACCGAGGGTTGGGTCAGAGAGGAACTCCTCTCAGTACCTAGGAAGCAGAGCTACAGGTTGGGTGAAAGGCAAAGTCTTCCATCATTCATTTTTAATTTGGGGTGAACAATGTCTATTGAACACCTTGCAAATTAGAAAAATATGGAGATAAGAGGAAAACTGGCAAGTTTGTCCCCAAAAAGTCATCCTGAGTCATTGTAGTGGTCCATGGGTCAGGTGCAATGAAGCAGAAGACCCACAGTGAACAAAAAGATGATGGGAAGTCTTCCAAGACAGATCTTTGTCTGATGATTTTTGCAAGAGAGTGTGCGGAGCATGAGACAGGAACCCTAAATGAAGAGTCAAATACTACCCAGAGACCTGGGGTAGTTCCCTGTGATGGTAAGACAGAGAGATGTTTCTCATCAGTACTTAAATCTCAATGGAGGAGAAACAATACTATGACGAGCACTCTGCCCCATCACTCAAATCCAGAGGCTGAGTTGCTGCCAATACATTTTATCCAGAAATGTGTTTGGCTGATAGAGCTATCAAGTGCACTACAGTTACACTCGTGCACCTGCATGTTAACTGAAACAGGAGAGAAATGAGACTCCTCTTATTTGGTAATAAATGACACTACATACTGTGCTGGTGTTGCTAAACAACACCACTGGGTGCTTCAAAACCAAATCCTGAAACTCTTGGGAAGCCCCAAAGGCTACCTTGAATCTCAGGATGTTATAAGAAGGTGCTTATCATCTGGTAGCACATCTTGAATACAACATTCCTACAGGTATGAGCCTATCATACTCGGTCGGTGCATCTGATAACAGAAGCATGTCACAAGGAGAATATGCAGGCCAAAAGGTCCTGTTGATCGAGCACCAGCCTAATTCCTTCCTCATCATTCGAGAGGGGAAAAAGGATTAAGGACTGGAAGCAGACCTCCTTCATTCTACAATGAAGAAAGTGAAGGCAAAGGTGTCCCAAGGGGAGGCTTCTAAGGCAACAACAGAACACTGGGCAGAGCAGAGACAGGGCAATCTGCATTCAGCACAGGACCTCTCTGGGGTAAAAAAGAATGGCTCCTGTCATGGCAGCAGAGGGGAATAAAGCTTGACTGGGCGTCTTGAAACTCTAAATGAACTTGTTCGGAGGATAGGTATTCATCTAGTTGAGAACACCCCCACAAACAAGGAATGCAGCGCCCCTAAGAAAATCTTGTCTCTCCTGGATGAGCAAGGGCCACGAGCAGTGAGGATTATTCACAGGGAAGCTACAGTACTATCCCCCAAGATTTATGTACACAAAGATCTCTGGTAATTAAAAATCGAGGATATTCATACCCCAAAGAAAACACTTGAGATGCCATACCTTGTAGCCAAATTCCGAAAAACAGAAAAACTCATCAGAATTCTCTCTGTCCATCTTACACCTCTCGGAACAACTGAGAGAGTCAAGAGAACAGGTAAGGAGAAAAGGCATTCCTACCTGTCCTGCTAGAAGAATGAGCAAAAGAGGTAGATCATGGGCAATCATCAACCTGTGATGACAACAGCACGGGAAGGGGGGTGCTCATGCCATGGTAAAGCACCAACCTGAGGAGAGCGGAAAGTTCTATCAAACAGTGCAGAATACTCGATTCGGCTTATCAAAGCAGGTTGAGCCGAGTTGAGTGAGCCGAGAAGATCACATATAAGCATTATTTGGAACTAGGCAGTGAATGAGCCGAGCCAGCCAAGTGGGCAAGTCAAGCTATGAGCAATAATCGTCTCTAAGAACTATGGCTCCCGAATACACAAGACCCTGTGAGGTATGTGATTCTGCTCCTGAGCCTGAATGCCGTTAAGAGCTGACAAGAGAACCCACTGCCTCCCCAAAAGGAGGTAACCCCTTAGGAGCCCAATGAAGTAACTTCTTAAGGGAGGAGAAGCAGCTTTTTTCTTCCTTGACCAATGAGCCTTGGAAGAAGGGGAAAAGGCAGCACAAGACACAGGCGAGGATAAGTTTGAAGAAAGTGTCATCTCACAGGAATTCTTCCTCAAAAATCTCTCTGACATTTTCTACAGGAGGAAGAACAACCATCACCAGGCCAGTTAGGGCTAGGGCAGGAGCAACCCTAGTGACTATGACAACATCCAGCTGCTGGCAGGGAAGAACGTACAGGAGCAGCCTGGCAGACAATAGCTACAAGAACATTAGTAACAGCAACAGGAGCAATCAGGGTAGCTGGGGCAGGTAGCAAAACAAGAGCTGATGAACCACATGTACAACAAGGCATTGCCACAGCATACAGGAATGCCAGAGCTGAAAATCATAAAGCAAAGGAAAACCAACAATGATAATCCAGCCATCTACTGCTGCGCCTATGATGTTCACTGTCAACCTGAAGACAAAAACAAATATGATTAGTACACTGTCAACCTGAAGACGAAAACAAATATGATTAGTAGAGAAGGACTTGTGAAGAGGTCTCCCAACTGCTCAACACCCCTCCCCAACATCTTCGCCCAACAAGGAGGTAAAGAGGGTGAAGGAGAGATCAATCCTAAAGGAGAGAACACTATAAGGAAAGATTATCAGGAGAGAGAAACGAGGACAAAGGGGCAGCTACCGGGGTCTCTGTCGGAAGTGGAAAAATTTCTGATGATGCTCGGCAACCTTCCTTCTAAGTTTCATCCCAGCAAACTCATCCAAAGAGAAACACCCACAAATAATCATAAAGGATATACTGTCACACCCTTATAAGCAGAGGGCATGAGGATGTAATAGGGGACGGATGTTACACCCTTGACTTCTAGCCCAAGACACACGCTGGAGGAAGACGGTCTATGCAAGGCTATCACAAATCGAGGGTTTGTATATTAATAAATATTAAACACATTATTTTCATCATATTCAAAAAGTAAGGAAAGTTCCACCAGGAAAAGCGAGTTTAACGACAGTCAGCCAAACAGCTCACAAAGACACATCTTCATCCCATGAGGGCCGAAATGAAACTGGCTCTGCTGAAAGTACTTCCTAATGTAAAGAACCAATAGTTTGTATATTGTGAGGGAACAACTAATACATACACATAACAGTAACATTGTAAAAATCAACAGAACAATAAACATCGCCGATGTAGGTGACATCATCTCTTGCCACTTGAGGGAGGAACAGGTACAACTGACCAGATGTAGTCAATTCATTCTGCCCAACCATCAATCTGTGGGGAGGAGGGAGGACTTTAATTAAATAATTGTTTGGTAAGTATGCAATAAAATTTAATTTCATTATAAAAATTACATTCTTATTGCAGTGTCTTACCGAGTAATTATACAGCTGATTACCCATTGTGAGGATGGGGGCCTGTGGCTGTATGCTTAATTAAAAAATATAACAGGATTCTTGAAAAAAGACAACGGTCAACACTGCTAGTGCTTGTTGTACCTTACCTTGTAAGATAGTTAATGCAGGATATTACTGCCTCTGGTCGGTGCTCATCTTACGTAGTAGAGAGCTTCGATGTCTGTCCAAAGAGTGCCTTTGGAGTCATGGCACTTCACAATATTGCCCTTGCCCTGGGCGAAGACCAGTACTGCATACAAGCGAACAACAAGTCACCTACACCATCTTAAAAACCTATACCCACCATATTAAAAACAATTGACTGGCGAGTACTCCAGGTCCAAGTACCCCAGCTTCCCTTAACACAGCAACCTTGATACAAGGCGAAAATACAAAGAGGGATCCACCCCTATGTTGTTTCTCCTAACACCATGCCAGCTAGGGAAATAGGACCAAGAGAAATAGTCTTCAAACACTGTCTCAATCTCTTTCTGGTACTGAGATGCAAACACCAACTTTGACCTCCAAAAGGTACTCTGCAGAAAAGCAGACAGCGGCAATTATGTCAGAACGCCAGAGAGATAGCTACTGCTCGGGCTTCATATACCTTGACTTTTAACAAGAAATAATCTTCTTTGTTGACTTGAGAATATGCTTCAATAATAAAAATTCTCTCCAGAAGAGGGAGATCGCATTCTTCGAAAGAGGAAGAGAGGGATTCTTCACCGAACACCACAGGCGAGTAGATGGTCCTCTTATTTTCTCTGTTCTGTGGAGATAACATCTAAAAACTCTTACTGAGTATAAGTCTTTCCTCTTCCTCCGGACCAAGAATATCGGTCAAATTCTTGATTGTGAAGGAGCAGGGCCAAGGTTTTGAAGGGTTTTCATTCTTGGCTAGAAAACTCAACATTAACGAGCAAACTGCATCCCCTTGTGAGAAGACAACTCTTTTCTCCATGGCATGGAGTTCACCAATACGTCTTGCTGAAGCTAAAGCTATCAAGAATAATGTCTTCTTGATTAGATTCCTCATCGAAGAAGACCGCATCAGTACAAAAGAAGAACTCGAAAGCCACTTGAGCACTACGTCAAGGTTCCAAAAAACTGAATCTTTAGGGCACTCAGAAGTTTTGAAAGACTTAATCAAGTCCAAAAGGTCACTATTATTAGACAAGTCTATACTCCTGTGCTTAAATAGATTTGCTAAAATCGCTCTGTAACCCTTAATCGTCGAAGGAGCCAAGCGTCTAGATACTCTTAGGAAAACAAGAAAATCTACTATCTTGCTAATAGAGATCTCAGAAGAGACTTTATTCTGCTTACACCATCCTCTAAATGCTCCCCACTTGTATTGGTACAGTCTGTTAAAAGAAGCTCTTCTACACTTGGTCATAGCTTCCGAAGCTCTTCTCGAAAAGCCTTTTGCTCTGACAAGGCTCCTGACAGTCTGTAGCCTGTCAGGGCCAGAGCGGACAACCCTTGATGGAACCCTGCAAAATGCGACTGTCTGAGTAGCAACTTCTTGATTGATGGTAGGAGTCTCAGAAAGTCTACAAGTAGACTGAGAAGATCTGGAAACCATTCCTTCTTGGGCCTGAATGGTACTATGAGAATGAGACACATTCTGATGAAAGCAGTCCAGCAGCATTACGTTGACAGATCTTGAACTGGAGGTAAAATAGAGGGAGTCGATTGTTGCTGGAAGTGGCGAATAGATCTATCGCTGGTTTTCCCCATATAATCCAAAGGCAGGGCCTAACCTTAGAATCAAGAGTCCATTCTGACAAAAGACCCTGTTGACCTTGACTCAATTCGTCCGCCAAAACATTCATCCTCCCCTGGATGAACCGAGGAATCAGAGACACTTGCTTCCTTTCTGCCCATGAAAGGAGTTCTCTTGCTTTCTTGTAAAGGGAGAAAGAGCATGTTCCCCCTTGCTTTCGAATGTAAGACAGCGCACTGGAGTTGTCTACATGTACTGCCACCGCTTTCCTGTAATCTGGTGAATGAAAGCTTTTTTAACTCATTTAACTAAAAGATATGATGAATAAAGACATGGAGCAAACGAAACCAGTCTGAAAAAGGTGATTTTCTTTCTCTCTCTCTCTCATTCTAGGACAAGATTTACCAGTAAGTTTATCAAATCTAATATTAAAAATTTGTAGAACTACCATGCAGTAAGTGAAGCATAAAGATGGATGCATACCGGGTTGATACCCCCCTCTAGATAAGTAAGTTCAAAATAGTAAAAGAGAATAATAAAAGTAGTTTCAACGTTTATACCTCGGTACATAAATGTACAGCCATGAACAACTGAATGAGAACAAACTTTTTAGCTAAGTATAACTGAACTGGATAACATCCGTCTTGCTTGTATTCCAACCATCGTACAATAATAAAGTTACCATAGTTATGCTATAAATGACGTAATGTAGAACAGGAGTGATATATTTCTATGTAATAACTTTATTCCCTATGGATAAAAGATTGATGGTAATATACTGGTAAATTTAAACTTCAAGTTGTAGCTGAAGCTGAGAAAACAATGTTCAAGCTGCAAATGACTATTATCGTGCATCAGCAACAAGGATAAAACTCTTGTAAACATGTTATTGTCATGATACAATAAAGTTTTATACATACTTACCTGGCAGATATATACTTAGCTATAGACTCCGTCGTCCCCGACAGAAATTCGAATTTCGTGGCACGTGCTGCAGGTAGGTCAGGTGATCTACCGCCCCGCCGCTGGGTGGGAGGAATAGGAACCATTCCCATTTTCTAATTCAGATTTTCTCTTCCACCTGTCTCCTGAGGGGAGGCTGGGTGGGCCATTTAATCGTATATATCTGCCAGGTAAGTATGTATAAAACTTTATTGTATCATGACAATAACATTTTTATACATTCAACTTCCCTGTCAGATATATACTTAGCTGATTGGCACCTTTGGCGGAGGGTAAGAGACAGCTATTTACTGAATAGACAGGTAAACAACATACGTTGTAGGTAATAAATAAATAAAACCTTAGTTCCTAAGTGTTTAGACGAAGGGTTGACTTCCTAGCTATTGCTCGGAGTCTGCTTCATCTCAAGAGCCTCAGCGAGGATGTGACCTATGGCTAAGAGTTCTTGTAGATCTGTCAATGGGGTCTTATCCACTTTACTCGACAGAATTTAATGGTTTCATTTGTCAATGGGTCTTATCCACTTCATGACAATACACCTATGCCTAGTGGCATAATTTAGGAGCACAACACCGATCCCGATCACCTGATCCTAACACGAGGGTTAGTGCTTAATTTGAAAAAGAGTTATCCCCAAACTCCTTTCAAACAACCCAAAGAAAAAAAAAAAAACATTACGTTAAAATAAAAATTAACTCACTAGTTAAGGATCAGTGTCGGCTCCCTATCCCAGCAACGTATCCGTAGACACGTATAACCAAGAGAGACGGATCTCTCATAGGTCAACTTGACATCCTTCGTGTAATGGGAGGTCAACACAGAGTTGCATCTCCTGTAAGTGACAGCTAATATGTCCTTAATGACATATTGTTATGGAAAGAACAAGAATTTATAAAAGCTGCACTTCATGCGCTTTTAATTTTAATTTCTCAGCTGTTTGAAGGAATCATCAAGATACTCATGAAGTGCTTTGGCGATCACACTTGTTTCAAAGAAGAGGGCTTTCTTTGAAATGGATCTCTTCTGGAAATGAAGCATAGAGCCTGCTTGCTGCGGATGGCAAGCTCCACGAGCCATGCCTGGCGCCTCGCGCTGCCTGGCCTGGCGCCTGCGCCTGCGGCCTGGCCTGGCTCTCTCGCCTGCCTGGCACCTTGCGCCTGGCTGGCGCCTCGCGGCTGCTGGTCCGACCTGCCTGGCCTCGCGCTGCTGGCACGCACCTTGCCTGGCGCCTCGCGCCTGCTTGCTCCTCTCGCCTGCCTGGCGCCCGACCTGGCTTGCTCCTCTCGCCTGCCTGGCGCCTCGTGCCTGGCTTGCGCCTCACGCCTGCCTGGCGCCTCGCGCCTGGAGCCAGGCTGGCTCCTCCCCACTTGCTAGAGCTTCGAGCTTGGTAGAGTCTCGAGGATGTCTGGCAATGTCCACCTCGGACACTCTTATCTGTCCGATTTGTTCGCCTCTGGCTAATCTGAGCCAGGTTGGAGGCCCGCTCTTTCTCCTCATCAGGCAATGACAGTGATTGTGGGACTGTCTGCCTCTGGCGGTTTTACGCCTGTTTTGGCATTTGGCGCCTTGTTGGCGCTACATTGTCCGAAAGTCCTGAACAACCACAATAGTTTATCAGGAGACTTGGAGAAGGGTGGAAGACATTCTTCCACTTTGAGCTCTTGGCCTCTCCGGCAAGGGGAGGTGATTGTAGTCAGCTACATCCATAGACGATAGGAAATCTAACAGTACGAGAGATAAGAGTCTTACTCCGAAGAGGATCCTTCGTGAGTACTTCCGTTGCTACCGAGATCTCTTCTTACATGTTGATGAGGTTTCTCGTTGTATAATCTTCCCTATTTCCAAAATGTGAACACAGGAGAGGATACGGCACAAAAGTTCGATGGAAGATGGTCGAAACCAGAAGATACCAGGTGTTTCTCTTGAAGGAAGGATACCTACTACCTGTTGTATTATGAAGTCCAGACTCAACAGACCACCCTTCTTCCAAGCACCAGCAGTAGAACACCCGTTACAAGAGAAGAAGACTGGCTATTTCCATGATTGTCCTTCAAAGCCTGAGACTTCTTAGGGATCAAGGAGGAGCTGGTCCTACCCTAAGGTGGAGCTGGTCCTACCCTAAGGTCAGGCCAAGCAAATACAAAGACCTAAGAGTCTTGGCCATTGCCCTGAGGACAAGGCAGATGCCCTGGCATATTCCTTGCCATTCCTAAGGGTCGAGCAGGACTTTGGGACTTACAAAACTAGAGATCTAAATTAGAACATTGTCCCTTATCTTAGCACCAGAATTGCCCACAGGTTGCTGGCTGGTGCTGGGTAGGGAAGAAACACCCCCACCCCAACCCCGCCCGGTCTCCAGAAGGCAGAGTCCTTTCTAGGAATGATTGACTCCGAGAGGACAAAGCCTTTAAGGAATGAAGGATCACAGATATCATGGGAGACATCATAGGAGACTGCCTGGAAAAAACAATAGAGGCATCATCCAGGCTCAGTCTTATTTGCAGAGAAGATACCCTCCTGGCAAAGAGAAAACAGCATGAGACTAAGTCCTCCGGGCAGAGCAGAGACAGGCAAGCTGCAGTCAGCACAGGACTTCTCTGGGGTAAAAAGAATGGCTCCTGTCGTGGCACAGAGGGGAATAAAGCTTGACTGGGGCGTCTCGAAACTCTAAATGAACTTGCTCGGAGGATAAGTATTCATCTAGTTGAGGAAACCCTCACAAACAAGGAATGAAGTGCCCCTAAGAAAATCTTGTCTCTCCTGGAAGAGCAAGGGCTTCAAACAGTGAGGATTATTCACAGGGGAAGCTACAGTCCTATCCCCCGAGATCAATGTGCACAAAGATCTCTGGTGATTGAAAATCGAGGATATTCATATCCCAAAGAAAACACTTGAGATGCCAAACCTTGTAGCCAAATTCCAAAAAAAAGACAAACTCTTCAGAATTCTCTCTGTCCATCTTACACCTCTCGGAACAACCGAGAGAGTTAATAGAACAGGTAAGGAGAAAAGGCATTCCTGCTAGAAGAACCAGTAAAAGAGGTAGACCATGGGTGATCATCAACCTGTGATGACAACAGCACGGGAAGGAGGGTGCTCAAGCCATGGTAAAGCACCAACCTGAGGAGAAGGGAAAGTTCTTTCAAACAGTGCTGAGTACTCAATTTGACTTATCCAAGCAGGTTGAGCCAAGTTGAGTGAGCCATGAAGATTATGTATAAACATGATTTGGAACTAGGCAGTGAACGAGCCGAGCCAGCCAAGTGGGCAAGTCAAGCTATGAGCAATAATCGTCTCTAAGAACTACGGCTTCTGAAAACACAAGACCCTATGAGGTATGCAATTCTGCTCATGAGCCTGAATGCCGTTAAGAACAACCATCACCAGGCCAGTTAGGGCTAGGGCAGGAGCAACCCTAGTGACATGAACATCAGCTGTGGCAGGAGAACATACAGGAGCAGCCTGGCAGACAATAGCTACAAGAACATTAGTAACAGGAGCAATCAGGGTAGCTGGGGCAGGTAGCAAAACAAGAGCTGATGAACCACATGTACAACAAGGCATTGCCACAGCATACAGGAATGCCAGAGCTGAAAATCATAAAGCAAAGGAAAAGCAACAATGACAATCAAGCCATCTACTGCTACACCTATGATGTTCACTGTCAACCTAAAGACGACCCCCCAAACAAATAGTGATTAGTACACTGTCAACCTGAAGACAAAAACAAATATATGATATTGTAATGATACAATTAAGTTTGTTCATACTTACCTGGCAGATATATATATAGCTGTATTTTCCGAAGTCCGACAGAAATTAAAAACTTACGACACACGTAGTGGGAGTCAGGTGGTTAGTACCCATTCCCGCCGCTGGGAGGCGGGTATCAGGAATCATTCCTATTTTCTATTCATAATTTTATTTCCACTGTCTCCTGAGGGGAGGTGGGTGGTACTTAATTATATATATCTGCCAGGTAAGTATGAACAAACTTAATTGTATCATTACAATATCATTTTGTTCATGAAACTTACCTGTCAGATATATATATAGCTGAATCCCACTTTGGTGGTGGGAGTAGACAGAATAGAAGATTTTAGGAAACTATGCACGATAAATGATATCTTGATTCCTTACCTGTTAGCATAGCTGACTTCGTGGTTACTGCCGCGTAAGTCTGCTTGTGCTATTAGAGTTGCCAGCGAGGTAGAGACCTATATAGCTGGTGCACTCAAGATGATCTGTCAACGGCGGGCTGACCACGATGTGACTAGACCATTGACCATACAATGAGGGCAACGAAGTAAAAAACCACCTGGCCTAGTCTACCAAGGTATACCACTAAACTAGACTAAAGAAGGGAGATCCGCCTCGGGCGGTCAACCCCACAACCAAAAAACACACACAATTAAAAGCTCATCTAACCACTAAAGGAAAGGATGAGTGCTACCTCCTGCCCCCAAAACAGTGTCTGCAGCGACGTATGGTCCAAGCGACGAGCAATGTTCGTATGTCGCTTTCACCTCCCGCAGGTAGTGTGAAGCGAACACCGAGTTGCTCCGCCAATATGTGGCACTCAAAATGTCACTGAGTGCCATATTTCTGTGAAAGGCTATCGAGGTCGAATAGCCCTCACCTCGTGGCATTCACTTTTAAAAAGCTTCATGTCACTATCACTACATGTGGAATGAGCTTCCTTAACCCCTTCAGCACTGGACGTACACATGTCGTCTTTTACTGTACAGTAATAAAAGACGGGACGTACGCGTGTACTCTTTCATCCCTCCTCGAAAAGCAAAGCGTTTTCTTTAGCTTGGATGGTTTCCAGACACAGTATTGTGTACGAGATGTGGGGCTGAAGCTCCACCCACAATCATTTCTAACCAATGAGCGTCCGATGGACGTCCGTGACGTCATTTCATATGGGATATTAGGAGGGGTACTGGCCAACATATACCAGTGCGCCTCAGGCTATTACTGAGAAAGATGATTACGATTTTGTCCGTAAACCACGTAGATTTGCATTCCAAATCTTTTTCCCTTTTGATTGCAGTTTTTTTTTTTTTTTTTTTCAGAATCATGTCAGATGATAGTGTTTTTTCAGAGTCAGGGTCTGAGTACCTGCCAAATCTATCAGATGATATTATAGTGATAATTTTTTAGAGGTTGACAAGTGACAACGAGGGTTTGGAAAGACATTGAACCTCTGTCGATGAAGGCTGGCAGTTCATAACTGATCCATCTGTGACTTGCGCAGACCCACCCCCCCTGATTCACGGAGGGGTGGCAATGGGGATTCCTGCGTACACACCAGATTTCATGCTTACGTGATGCATTTTTTTTTCCTTTTTTGTGTGATGTAATTGACAAATTGTGAGAATGATGAATGCTCGGGCAGAGTAATACTTTCATTCAACAGGAAAGCGTAAGGTGAAAGGACTTCTTTATGGAGGCCTGTTACTTGTGAGAGATGTGTTTTTTATAGCTGCTGATGATAATACGGGGGTGAAATAAACTGCCCCATATGTATATACGTATTGGTCACGAGATGCTGTTGCTTTTATTATCATTATTATTATTATATTTACTATTATTACTGTTTTTATTATATTATTACCAGCTGCCTAAAACATTCATTGATGTAGCTGTTTCTGTATGAAACCTAGGAATAACTGTTTTAGTAGAAAACTAGTAAAAAAAAACTTTTATACTGCTATTACCATTACTACTATTTTACTACTACTTTACTACTTTTTTCTGCTACTTTATTTCTATTACTTTTACTGCTATTTCTACTACTTTATAACAGTTCCTACTTCTGCAATTAACTTTTTCTACTAAAATATTTCTATTTTTTCCGATATTCTTACTATATTTTTTATAATTTTTGACAATGGGGTAAAAAATATTCATTGATATCAATCACACAATGTTTTCACATACGAATATGAAGGAAAAATAGAATAACATAAAATTTAGTGGGAGCAAGTAATGATTGATACTCGCGGTCGACAGGGGGTCTCATGCGGTATGCAAGCATTAGCAGCAATGGCAGCAGGCCAGTGGCGAAGGGGTTAATGGTGTCTCTCAAGAAGAAAGGAAAGCGCGTTCTTTGACATGGGAAGATCGGGCTTCTTAACCGAGCACCACAAGTTGCCGAAGGTTCCTCTACAGTCCTTCGTTCTGTCTAAATAGAATTTGAGAGCCCTGACAGGGTCACAGGACTCTCTCTGGCTCATTACCCACGATCTCTGTCAAACCCTTGATTTCAAATGTCTTTGGCCAAGGGTTGGACGGGTTTTCGTTCTTTGCTAAGAACATAGGGCTTAAAGAACAAACCGCATCAGAGTTCTTAAAAACCCAACCTACTTGCTTATAGCCTGGATCTCACTAACTCTCTTCGCCGTCGCCAGAGCAGTTAGAAAAAAGTGTCTTCCTTTGTAGGTTTCTAAGCGAAGCTAAGTTGAGATGGTTCAAAATTACTGGTGACATCAAAACTTTAGAACAATGTCTAAATTCCCCCAAGAAGGGGACTCTTGGTTGAGGTACCTTTCGAAAAGTCTCGAAAGACTTAAGAAGATCATGAAGGTCTCTGTTGTTTGGGCTAAGTCCAGTCCCTCTATGGCCTAAAGACCTACAGAAAGCACACTTCGGTAGCCTTTTATCGTAGGCACCGCTAAGCGAACTTCATTTCTCAAGTAGAGAAGGAAGTCTGCGATCTGGCTCACAGAGGTAGAGGTGGAGGAAATGTCTTTCTTCCTGCACCAGCTCCGGGAAAACAGCCCACTTGGATTGGTATACGCAATAGAAGAAGGTCTTCTTGCCGGTTGCGATTGCTTTCGCCACTGGTCTTGAAAAAAAAACCCCTCGCTCTGGCCAACTCTGGATAGTCTGTTAACGCAGTCAGACTCAGAGCGGGGAGGTTTTTTGTGATACCTCTCGAAGTGGGGCTGTTTGAGAGATCTATCCTTGGAGGCAGAGTCCTCGGGAAAGTCTACAAGAAAGGACATGACCTCTGTGAACCAGTCGGTCGCTGGCCAGAAGGGGGCGATGAGAGTCATCCTCGTTCCCTCTGATGCGCGAATTTTCTATTACTTCCCTAGGATCTTGAACGGGGGAAAGGCATATACGTCTAGTCCCGTCCAGTCCAAAGAAGGGCGTTATACTGCTACTGCTCCTGGGTCTAGAACTGGTGAGCAGTACAGCGGGAGTCTCGTTGTCCTGGAAGTTGCGAAGATGTCTACGAGAGGACATCCCCATAACTTCCACAACCTCTGGCATATTCCTGATGAAGGGTCCACTCCGTCGGGCAGAAGTTGACCTTGTCCACTGAGCAGATCTGCACGGACTTTTTCTCCCCCTGATATGAATCTCGTCAGATAGAGACGTCGTGTGCCTTCGCCCATAACAGGATCTCCTTTGCAAGGAAGAAACAGGGATCGAGAGTGGGTTCCCTCCCTGTTCTTGAGGTATGCCAGGGCTGTGGTGTTGTCCGAGTTGATCTGCACCACATTGCCGGAGACTTCGTTCTGAAAGAACTGGGCGCCAGATGAACTGCTGCCAGCTCCTTGAGGTTTATGTGCCAGGACACCTGTTCCCCTTCTCCAGGTGCCTGACACTTTCCTTCCCCCCAGGTGTTGCTCCCCACCCCGTGGAAGACGCGTCGGAAAACAACACTAGGTCGGGTTCTGAAGCTTGAGGGAAAGACCCTCTGCGAGCTTCAAAGGGTCGTCCACCATCTTAGGTGTTCCTTTACCTCTTCTGATAACACCAGAATCGAATCAAGTGTTTTTGGTGCTTCCAATTGTCGGCCACGAAGAATTGAAGAGGTCTGAGGTGCAACCTCCCTAGGGAAACAAACTTCTCCAGTGAGGAAATGGTCCCCAGCAGATCATCCATTCCCTCACCGAGCATGATTCCTTCCCCAGAAAGGTTGACACTTTGCTTAGGCAATCTAGTTGTCCGCCCCTGGGACGGAAAAGCCCGGAAAAGAAAACCACTGAGTCCACTGAATCCCCAGATAGACTAAAGACCCTGAGAAGGGGTCAGATGTGACTTTTCGAGGTTCACCAGAAGCCCCAGGGACTTCGTTAACGACAAAGCGTGTGTTGGAAGGTCCTCCAGACACCGGTCTTTCGAGGAGGCTCGTACGAGCCAGTCGTCCAGGTAGAGAGAGATCCTGACATTGGAAAGATGAAGCCACCTCGCAATGTTCTTCATCAGTAGGGTGAATACCATGGGAGCAGTGCTAGTCCAAAGCAGAGAGCCCTGAATTGAAACACTTTTCCTTTCAGGACAAAACCGCAGGTATTTCCTGGACTGGGGGTGGGGGGGGATGGGGACGTGGAAATACGCGTCCTGGAGATCTAGTGAAGCCATCCAATCCCCCGGTCTCAAGGCTCCCATCACTGACTGAGGTGTCCTTCCATCTTGAACTCTGCTTGATGACAAAGAGGTTCAGGTTGCTGACATCGAGTACCGGTCGCCATTCCCCCGACTGCTTGGCACCAGGAACAGTCTGTTGTAAAAATCCGGGATAAATTCAAGTCGGAGACCTGTTCTACGGCGTGTTTCACGATCATCTGATCTAACAGATCGTAAAGCACTGTTGCTTTTCTCCCCGATAGGCAGGAGACATGTCCCTGGTGTCGTAGGACAGCGGGGGTGTTTCAGGAACGGGATCCGGTAACCTTCTTTAGATGTCCACGGGACCATTTGTCCGCACCTCTCTCTTCCCAGGCTTTGCGCAAAAAGCTGAAGCCTGGGCTCCAACCGTGACTGAAGGGACTCTGCTTTCACTTTCTTGTTCTTGGCCAGTGCCGTGCTCTGCCTCTGGAAGTGCCTCTTCCTCGAGGGGCTGGTCCCGAGAAGAACTACCTCGAAAGGGCTTCGATTTCTTGAGAATCGAAACTCCCGAGGACGAAGGAACCGCAGGTCTCCTTGAAGATTGTGCGAGGAGATCTTGCATGGCCTTCTCCTGTAGACTGGTCGCAATGTCTTTTACCATTAGCTTGGGGGAAGAGATGATCCGAAAAAAAGGAGCGAAGAGCAAGTCTGCTTTCTGTGACGGAGAAACAGATTTCGCTGTAAAATTGCAAAACAGGGATCTCTTCTTCAAGAGCCCCTGTGCAAAAGTGAGCTGTAAGCTCCTCCGAACCATCTCTGACGGCCTTGTCCATGCACGACATTACGCTGGACAGCTCCCCAGACTAATCGAGTCGGAACTCCTAGACTTGGCATCCAAGAACTCCCAAACACCAATCTAGAAAGTTGAAGACCTCTAACGTCCGAAAGAGGCCTTTTAAGGTGGTAGTCCATTTCGTAGTAGACCATGAAACTTTCGAAGAGGACAGTGAGACCTCCTCGAGGCATCCACAATGCTGGCGAAGTATCCCTTGGCTGACGAGGGAAGTCTAAATACCTACGTCTTCTCCCGTCTCATACCAAATGCCAGCCTTCCCACTAAGTCTCGAAGGTGCAGGCAAAAGAAGTCCTTTCCCTGAGACTTCCTTTTCTCCATCCAGTCATGGACCATTACGAAGAGCCCTCTTAGTTTGAAAGGGACTTCTTCATCCTGACGAATGCCGAGACTTGTTGATCTTGGGACGAAGAAAGTTGTGAAGGAGGAGAGCGAGAGCTTCCGCCCGGGTGAAACGTCTCTCCAAACTCTATTTGAAGAAGGCGGGTCAAAAACCTGGTAGCGGAAGAGAACTGCCGCCAAAGGTTTCTCATCATCCACTTCAACCGAAGCGTCACTAACCTCTGCTTCCGACACAGTGAAGTTGGAGGCAAAAAATAGGCTGGACCAAGATATCTGGGTCTAAAGTTTCCACGAGGCGCGTTGCTGTGAAGTGGAAGGTAAAGCTGACTCATTAATAGAACTCGGTTGTATCTCTAAGACCCGGGAGCAACTTGCAAAGTCTCATCACAAACAGGTGGGAGGCGACGAAATCCACATCTTCGTCCACCCGAGCGTCCGCTGGCGCACACTGGCGTCCACTGGAGGCGATACCTGGCGTCCACTGGCGCACGCCTGGCTGCAAACTAGCGCGGGATTGGAGTCCACTCGCGCGCTGCTGGCGTCCGCTGGCGCACGCTTGGCGTCCACTGGCGTGCGAATGACATTTTACTTTAAGGCGCGCTTAACATCTCGTGCGCGCTCTGCTTCCGCTGGTGCACTCTTAGATGCCACTGGCGTTCGCCTTGGCTTCCGACCGAGCGTCAGGAACGTGAAACTTGCACCGAAGCGTTCACGCAAGTATCGAGCTCTCGCACCGCAAGCTTACGAGCGGGTAATACCGACTTCATGCGCCGAGCGAGGCAAAATCCTCTTCACGTCCTCCAGAGAGCCGCTTGGGGAGTCGCACGAACGTCTAGCAGGCGAAGAAAGTGGAGAGATAGACGCCGAGGAGAGAGAGAGGGAGACCTTCTAGATCTCTTCACAGGCAGACGGCCATCCTTTCTCCTGGGACGTGGTTGCGTCCCTTTCTTAGCAAGAGCATCAGCAAGCTGTTGCTGCAAAGAGCGCAGGATCTTCTCAGTAGGAGAGGATCCTTGTCAGGTGACGGGTCCTGATCCAGGGGGGGGGGGGGGTGTGAGAGGCGAGGGGCGAGGGGAACCGCCTTTCTTCTCGTCCCAGAAAAAAACTGCCGTAGCACGCGCTCGAGCGACTGGGGCGGATCAACAAAGTCATCATCCGATGACTCCTTACGCTTCTTCTGTGGCGGGAAGGCTGCGAACACACTCTCAGGGCGATGATCGCCTCTCGAGAGCCAAAAACTGGACGTGAAGCGTCACGATCACCAACGCTCCTTTTCAGTCTTGGGCGTGCAAATAGAATGAGAGCTCCACCCCTTGTGCGGGGAGGAAAGCTCTGAAAGAAGAGAAACAACTCTTTCAGGAGGCATGCACGCGCACGCTCCTGGGCAGTCTGTGTAAACGTCAACAGATACTGCCGAAGGCAGTCAGATCGGTGGGCGTTCCCCGTAACCCTCCTGCGGCTTTCGACATGCCCTCTCCCTGAAACCTGGGAGTCCGGCAGCGTCTAGGCCTAGAGGCGAAATGGGCCGATCTGATGCACCCTCCACCAACGAGGAGCACTGTCACTGCACTTTGCACCTTCACTTTTGCCTTCTAAGGCGAGCACTTTAGATTATAAATTACGAATCGACTCTAAGATAAGTGAAGGGTATTACCCTATACAGACACTGTTTCAGGGCCCGAAGGCAAACACTACAGGGTTAGGAGTAGTGATTAAAGGAGGGTTAGTAGGAAGAAAACATGACAACTTCCTGCCGTTACCTGAAACGCTCCTGGAGGAAGACCTCCTTAACTATCCCGTCAAGCTTACGCAGATAGGACTCATACGCTCTCCATCCAGAATCAGAAACGACACTCACATTCCTGCAGCGACTTCATACATGCAATCATGCTCTCTGCAACTCTTACACAAAGTTGAGGGTCTACTGATGCTTTCAGTAGCTACCTCGACAATCATTCTTTGGTACAAAACCTGGGCGCTAGCCGAAACTAGAACCAGACATCTTATTTAAAGAGAAATCAAGCCAAAATCAATCAAATCACAATTAAAAAAACGTGTGCCTAGCCACCGATCCAAAAGTCAAGATACCAAAAAATCAAAAAGGGGTCCTTATAGTAGCCCAAGTTTCCTAAATTCAAGACGGAGGTGCTGAAAACTGTGTTTACAACACCGGCGACAGAAAAATTAGAATAGAAAATGGGAATGATTTCCTGATACCCGCCCTCCCAGCGGCGGGGGGAATGGGTACTAACCACCTGACTCCCCACTACGTGTGTCGTAAGTTTTTTAATTTCTGTCGGACTTCGGAAAATACAGCTATATATATATCTGACAGGTAAGTTCATGAACAAAATGAATTAATAGAGAAGGACTTCTCCCGCTCCAGTGAGGAAGCCCTTGTGAAGAGGTCTCCGAATGCCCAACACCCCCCCTCACTCTCGCCCAACAAGGGAGGTTAAAGAAAGGGTGAAGGGGAAGAGATCAATCCTAAAGGAGAGAACACTATAAGAAAGATACCAGGAGAGAGAAACTGAGGACAAATGGGCGGCTAACCGAGGTTCTGTCGAAGTGAAAAACTTCTGACGATGCTCCGGCAAACCTTCCTTCTAAGTTTCATCCCAGCAAACCTCATCCACAGCCTACGCAAAGAGCAAACACCCACAAATAATCATAAAGGATATACTGTCGCACCCATTTATTTAAGCAGAGGGCATGAAGATGTAATAGGGGACGAATGTTTACACCCTGACTTCTAGCCCAAGACACATGCTGGAGGAAGACGGTCTATGCAAGGCTATCACAAATCGAGGGTTTGTAATATTTAATAAATATTAAACACATTATTTTCATCATATACAAAAAGTAAGGAAAGTTCCACCAGGAAAAAGCGAGTTTTAACGACAGTCAGCCCAACAGCTCACAAAGACAAACATCTTTCATCCCATGAGGGGCCGAAATTGAAACGGGCTCTGCTGTAAAGTACTTTCCTAAGTAAAGAACCAATAGTTTGTATATTTGTGTAGAACAAAAACTAATACATACACATAACAGTAACATTGTAAAAATCAACAGAACAATAAACATCGCCGATGTAAGTGACATCATCTCTTGCCACTTGAGGAGGAACAGGTAACAACTGACCAGATGTAGTCAATTCATTCTGCCCAACCATCAATCTGTGGGGAGGAGGGAGGACTTTATTAAACAAAATAATTGTTTTGTACGTATGCAATAAAATCTAATTTCATTATAAAAAATTCAATTCTTATTGCAGTGTCTTACCGAGTAATTATACAACTGATTGCCCATTGCAAGGATGGGGGCCTGTGGATGTATGCTTAATTAAAAAATATAACAGGATTCTTGAAAAAAGACAACGTTCAACACTGTTAGTGCTGTTGTACCTTACCCTGTAAGATAGCTAATGCAGGATATTACTGCCTCTGGTCGGTGCTCATCTTACGTAGTAGAGAGCTTCGATGTCTGTCCAAAGAGTGGCCTTTGGAGTCATGGCACTTCAAAAATATTGCCCTTGCCCTGTGGGCGAAGACCAGTACTGCATACAACGCGAACAACAAGTCACCCTACACCATCTTAAAAACCTATACCCACCATATTAAAAACAATTTGACTGGCGAGTAACTCCAGGTCAAAGTACCCCAAGCTTCCCTTAACACAGCAACCTTGATACAAGGCGAAAATACAAAGAGGGACCCACCCCATGTTGTTTTTCTCCCAGCTAGGAAAATGGAGGACCAAGAGAAATAGTCTTCAAACACTGTCTCAATCTCTTTCTGGTACTGAGATGCAAACACCAACTTGACCTCCAAAAAAGGTAACTCTGCAGAACGCCAGCCAGAGGGTAGCTACTGCTCGGACTTCATATACCTTGACTTTTAACACGGAATAATCTTCTTTGTTGACTTGAGAATGTGCTTGAATAATAAAAATTCTCTCCAAGAAGAGGGAGATTGCGTTCTTCGAAAGAGGAAGAGAGGGATTCTTCACCGAACACCATAGGCGAGTCGCGTCCTCTTATTTTCTCTGTTTCTGTGGGAGATAACATCTAAAAAACTCCTTATTGAGTATAAGTCTTTCCTCTTCCTCTGACCAAGAATATCGTCAAATTCTTGATTGTGAAAGGAGCAGCTGCGGCCAAGGTTTCGAAGTTTTTCATTTTCTTGGCTAGAAAACTCAACATTAACGAGCAAACTGCATCCCCTTGTGAGAAGCCAAACTCTTTTTTTTCCATGGCATGGAGTTCGCCATACGTCTTGCTGAAGCTAAAGCTATCAAGAATAATGTCTTCTTGATTAGATTCCTCATCGAAGAGGATCGCACCAGTTCAAAGAAGAAAAAAAACTTGAAAGCCACTTGAGCACTATGTTTAAGGTTCCAAGAAACTGAATCTTTCGGGCACAATTAGAAGTTTTTTGTTAAGACTTAATCAAGTCCAAAAGGTCACTATTATTAGACAAGTCTATACTCCTGTGCTTAAATACATTTTGCTAAAATCGCTCTGTAACCCTTAATCGTCGAAGGAGCCAAGCGTCTAGATACCTAGGAAAACAAGAAAAACAATGCTATCTTGCTTATAGAGATCTCAGAAGAGACATTATTCTGCTTACACCATCCTCTAAATGCTCCCCACTTGTATTGTACAGTCTGTTAAAAGAAGCTCTTCTACACTTGGCGATACTTCCCGAAGCTCTTCTCGAAAAGCCTTTTTGCTCTGACAAGGCTCCTGAGTCTGTAGCTGTCGGGCCAGAGCAGACAACCCTTGATGGAACCTGCAAAACGCGACTGTCTGAGTAGCAACTTCTTGGATGGTAGGAGTCTCAGAAGTCCTAACAAGTAGACCGACCGAAGATCTGGAAACCATTCCCTTCTTGGCCTGAATGGTACTATGAAAGTGAGACACATTCTGATGAAAGCAGTCCAGCAGCATTACGTTGACAGATCTGAAACCTGGAGGTAAAATAGAGGGGAGTCGATTGTTGCTGGAAAGTGGCGAATAGATCTATCACTGGTTTTCCCAATATAATCCAAAGGCAGAGCCTAACCTTAGAATCAAGAGTCCATTATGACGAAAGACCCTGTTGACCTTGATCAATTTGTCCGCAAAAACATTCATCCTCCCCTGGATGAACCAAGGAATCAGACACACTTCCTTCCTTTCTGCCCATCAAAGGAGAGTCTCTTGCTTTCTTGTAAAGGGAGGAAAAGAGCATGTTCCCCCTTGCTTTCGAATGAAAGACAACACACTGGAGTTGTCTACATATACTGCCACCGCTTTCCTGTAATCTGGTGAATGAAAGCTTTTTTAACTCATTTAACTAGAAGATATGATGAATAAAGACATGGAACAAATGAACCAGTCTGAAAAGGTGATTTTTTTTTTTCTCTCTCAGAAGTTTATCAAATCTAACAGTTAAAAAATTTGTAGAACTACATGCAGTAAGTGAAGCATAAAGATGGATGCATACCGGGTTGATACCCCCCTCAGGCAGGGTCTTTATTACCATCTTCTGGATAAGTAAGTTCAAAATAGTAAAAGAGAATGATATAAGTAGTTTCAACCGTTATAATCGGTACATAAAGTGTACAGCCATGAACAACTGAATGACAAAACAACTTTGTAGCTAAGTATAACTGAACCAGATAACATCCATCTTGCTTGTATTCCAACCATCGTACAATAGTAAAACAGTTACCACAGTTTATGCTATAATGATGTAATGTAGACAGGACTGATATATTCTATGTAATAACTTTATTCCCTAATGGATAAAAGATTGATGGTAATATATTTGGTAAAATATAAACTTCAAGTTGTAGCTGAAGCTGAGAAAACAATGTTCAAAGCTGCAAATGACTATTATCGTGCATCAGCAACAAGGATAAAACTCCTGTAAACTTTGATATGCATCAAACACAATTGTAGATGAAATAGATAAAAAAAAAACTATTTTAAACAAAAAATACCTGGCATGAAAAAAACATATTTACTATTACTTTTGCGCTGATAACAAAAGATAAGGAAACATACAGCTCATATCACAATAAAATCAAAGGAAAATAGTGAATGAAACTGAATCAATTTTTTTTACACAATAAAAACAGCCACCCCACGCAATCTATTGCAAAGAAAAAAATGTACTCACAACGGGATGTATTCAAGTTATATTTCAACTTGAAAAACACATCGTATAAACGAAAAATGACCTGGTCCCATATAAGTAAAATATCTAGATACATATTCATTTATGATAACTAGAAGCAAGAAATTCGCTCAGAATTAAGTTAAGTACAGCGAAATAAACTCGTAGTCTGCCATCAGCAGATTGCCAAACCACAAACAATGACCACTATGTAGTATTCTATAATACAATAAATAAGAGAATACATATATTATTGAATACAGTGAAGGAGTATATGACTTATTAAAAGATTAATGGAAAAGATGCAGCCTTACACCTTGAATTATTACAATGTCAAACATGAATCTGATTTGTG
The DNA here is from genome assembly GCF_015104395.2 of Macrobrachium nipponense. NCBI lineage: Eukaryota > Metazoa > Arthropoda > Malacostraca > Decapoda > Palaemonidae > Macrobrachium > Macrobrachium nipponense. The sequence continues at coordinate 6,826,248 of NC_087222.1, read as the reverse complement.
TTCATTTTGTTTTTATAATAAAGTTATCATATGAGATTCAGATTATCTTTTGTGTTCAATTTCTTTTTGTACTGAATAATTACAATGTCAGAATGCAATGAACATCCAAAATTAGCTCATATTAATAATTACTATACCGTACTTGTAGTACATAGTATACTGTAGGCTAGGTACTGTATATATACAATATACCATAGTAAGGTAAACAACCCGACTGGACTGGCCAACACTCACCGACTAC
>NC_087222.1:6794156-6825507 GCF_015104395.2 Macrobrachium nipponense | reverse complement strand
AGAGACTCTGGTTCGAGACAGAATCGGCAAGCTCCGATCGCGGCAGACCCACCGTCGGTTTGGGTTCCCTCTCGGGCCCCAAAACGACTCGAGGCAGAGACGTGGGCTCTGCTGGTGGGATGCGGCAATCCTTCCGCAAGGTCATATGCTAACGAATCAGCTTAATGGCTTCTGCAATTTCCTCTGTATCTCGGGAGTAACCGCGTCTGCGGAGTAGGACCGTCCAGTCCCTCCAGCAAGAACAGATCCCGAGATACTCCTCCTTCCAAGAAGAGGAACAGCGGCAGACCCCTGACGGTCGCCTCCAGCTACTTGCGCGTATGTCCTGGTCGGTCTAGAACCGTGCCTGGTCCATACGGCGTCTAGCGGGGATCGCGAGGGGCGCACCTCTCGCGATCACTCATAGGTACTCGCTCCCTCCCGGTGTAGCCCGAGGAGGTTGAAGGTACAGGAGAGGCAGACCTGACGCCCCCCCCTAGCTCACTGGCAGGACCAGCGTGCTTGGAGGGCTGCTGTGATCAGTCAACCCGCGGTGGCGATCGAGCAGCAGGCTAGCCTTGCCGCTCGCCTGGGGCGAGAGGCTCGGCTGAGAAACGTCGACGCTGATCTCTAGCGTCAGGCGAGCTGTTGCTGGTTACCATCTCCGACCGGTTTCGATGGGGGGGAGCTGGCGTCAGGTGACCTGCTAGGTTCGCTGTCGCGGTGAGACCGAAACCGCCGACGAGGCGTCCTCTCGGCGCGTCGAGCCGCTAGGTACCAGCCGTGGCTGGTACCGACGGCCGCCGTCACTGGGACCCCTTCCTCGCCTCAACTCGTGGATGGTCAGCGACCGTCACTCTCAACCCGAGCAGCCAGCTGGTCGCCATGCAGAGTGGGGAGAGCGGTCCACTGGCCTGACGAGAGTCGTCTGCACGACTCCTGCCAGTCTTCTGCTCCGCGCTTCGGGGCGGTCTTGACGGCGGAGCGAGCTCGGGCGTCAAGACTTTGCTGGACGGTCTCCGCGGGAGACCGTCCACTCGGTACTTCTCGCTAACGAGAAGCCGAGGCGGATCCTGATTTAGCGGCAGAACCGCTAGAACCAGGCGAGGAAGTGCCAGCCGAAGCTGGTACTCCCTCTGGTCACCGTGTTTTCTTCTCCCTGGTAGAAGAAAAGACGGGCCCTGTTCCCGAGGGAGCAGGCAGGACCAGCAGAAGAGCTCCCCGAATCGCCGGAGCGAGACGGGCCCATTAGAAGTCCCGAAGGAGCCTTCTTAGGGGGGGGAGGGGGGGAAAACCCAAAAGGGTTACCAGCTGGTCGCTAGCAAGAGCGGCCGCTGGGCCTGGCGAGAGTCACCTGAGCGGCTCTCACCAGCCTTCTGCTCCGTGCCGCGTCTTGGCGCCGAGCGAACTCTGGCGCCGAAACTTGGCTGCACGGTTCTCCGAGGGAGAACGTACACTCGGGATCTCTCGCGAACGAGAGACCGAGCCGGAACCTGGCGTAGCGGCATCGCCGCTAGCACCAGGCGAGGACAGTACCAGAGCTAACCGATACTCCTCTGGTCCCTCCCGTCTATCTCTTTCTTACGGAAGGGGAGACGGGCCCCGCTCCCAAGAAGCGAGGAGGACCAGCAGAAGGACCCCCCGTCCCACCGGGGTGGAACGGGCCCTTAGAAGTTGTTTTTTTCCCGAAGGAGACTTCTTAGGGGGGAAGGCATCCTTCTTCTTTTCGGCTTATGGGCCTTAGAAGTCGAAGGGGAAGAGGCAGCAGCAGACGATGAAGACGAAGATGACAGCTTCCTCTTCTCCTCTTCCTCGTCAGCTCACGCAGGACAGTCGTCAGGTCCTCCATCCAGGCCGGAGCCGGGGCTATTGCCGAAGCAACACGGCCCGACTGCACCTGTCCGGAAGGACCTGGGACTGGGGAAGACACAACCGTGGGCAGGACCAGCATGGACAGGCTCAGGAAACAGGAGCGACAGGAACAGCAACCAGCTCAGGAGCGGCAGGAACAGCGGCAGCGGTAGACCCAGAAGGGACAGCCAAGCCAACAGCGGGAATCACATCAGCGGCAGGTACGGCAGGCCCAGCGATCGCCTCGTAGAATCATCGGCAGCCAGCGGAACCTGGGTCCTGGCGGCCGGTCCAGGGGCGAGCTGCTGGAACAGCGGAAGTCTGGGGCAGGCAACACGAAGAAACAGGCGGCGGCGGCAACCCCACCTCGGTACGGCGGCGGCCCTAGTAGCGGCAGACGGCGTCATCGACACAGCAAGGGGAGTGTAGACCAGGAGGGGGGGGAGCAGCATAAGCGGCCGTGGTAGTAGTGGAGACCGCCCCAGACCTCGCTAGACGCTGCAGCAGCCGTGGATGCTAGGGCACGCCCTTGGCCGCCGCCGGCGGTGGTCCATACCTGTCCAAGGTCGTCTCCCACGGGATGTAGCACCTGCGGTAACATAGATGAGATTAGTAAAGAAGGGTTCCCTCACGCACGGGGGGAAGACATGCCCCACCCGACCGCAAGGAAGACCCCAAATACAAAATACAACGAAGAAGCTGAGCGGGGGCAGGAAGGAAGACGAAGAATCGGATACCAAGGGAGTCGCGGGAGAGCTTTCCGACGACTGGCGCCTGGCAGACCTTCGCTTCCCCTACCCGCACAGCAGTAAAAGAAAATTAATATGAAAATTGAAACAAGAATAAACTGCCCCTTGCATTCACTTCATAGACACTTAAAGGGGAAAAGATCAATTCCCGGGTAAGAACGGAAAATTGATCCAATAATATGTGCTATCATAAAATATATAGAAAATGAAACAGAATACTGCACTTGCGATTTACGTTTTCACATAAAAAAATCGTAAGGACAATTCCCGGGTAAGAACGAAAATTGACCAAATTAAATTTTCATGCAAATAAATAAATGAAAATGAAAAGAATATTGCAATTGCGAATCCACTTCCATTGCATTCTATTATACAAAATTAAAAGGCTCGTGCCCGAGCGCAATCACACTCTCGGTAACGAACGCACAGGGCAAAAATATAATGAAAAGAGTACTTACATTTTTCAATTACACACTTTCGCCCAAAATACTGACTCGGCGCGAGCGCGCCCGCCCTCGGCACCGAGACATAATTCAAGGGTTCAATTTATGAAAAGAGAGGAAATCGCCGCATCTACTGGTGATAACTCCATGTTGGTTCATAATTAAGTAATGAAAATGAAAAAAACAGTGTACTTACAGTTTCATTTTCAAGTCAAACAAACCATTAGTAAGAGAAAACACAATATAAAAACAAAAGCATACGACGATGAAGCGGGCAGAGAGCGATGACGAACACGTTCCTTTCACACCCGCGGCCGAGAGCAACAAAAGTGATTTGTTTACCTCCAGTCGCGCCGCGACTGTCGGACCAAAGCAGTTAACTACCGTTCTCCCCTTGTTCGAAAGCTTACGACCATTCCAGCTGCCGCTAGCTACTTCCTATTGTTAAAGGACCGATGTTGGTGTATTTTTACGTATCGGAAAAAAAAAAAACAAACATATTTTACTGTTGTTTTCTAGCCAATAAAAGGTAATGAAGGGTAATGCTGTTATCACAATGAAATAAAGTGAAAAAATAAGCGAACGGAATAAATTTTTTACAACATTAAAACATGCCCCCAACGCATTCTATTACAAAGAAAATAATTTAGTCCACAACGAGACTTATTCAAGTTATTTTTCAACTTAAAAACAATTTAAAATTTGCGCAGAATTGTGTTAAGTACGGCAAAATGAATTCGTATCTGCCATCAGCTGATTCCCAACCAAAAACAATGACCCCTATGTTAGTATTTTAAAGTACAGACAGTCCCGGGTTATGACAGGTTCAGCTCACGACGTTCCGAGGTTAAGGCGCTTCTCAATTATATTCATCAGACATTATTTCCAGGGTTACGACACATGTTCTAGGGTTACAACGCATACAAACGCTCATCTGGCAGATGAATATGACACCAAAAATGCAAAAATAATCAATATTTGAAGGTTTTATTTATGAAAAATGCAATAAGAATGCAACTTTACATAGCTTTCAATGCACCAAAGCATAAAAGTAAGGTTTTCTTAGGATTTTTTACGATGGTCCGGCTTACGACACGTCCTCAAGAATGGGAATGCCTGTACAATAATATGAGAATACATGCAATATAACTGAATAAAGTGAAGTAATATATAACTTTTTAAAACATTCATGGAAAAGATGCATATTAATTAAATTTCAATTCTATAATTATAGTAGCCATCAGTAGCCGTACAATCCTTCAATTATGACAATGTCGGACTGAATTTGATTCAGATTTCGTTTTCAATTTCTTTTATAGTGAATTGTCATAAATCAGAATGCAATGAACCTCCAGAATTAACTGATTATATTAAAATTGCAAATATTGTACTTGTAGTATATAGTATACTGTATAGGCTAGGCAACTGTATATGTATGATATACCATGGGATTACGTTAGGCAAACTCTTGTTAGTGTTATTCAATTTCTCTTTGTACTGAACTATCATAAGACAATCTGCATTGTACCTAGAGAATTAGCAGATTTAAATCATTACTACACTGTACTATATGTTTATAGCATACTGTATAGTATAGGCTAAGTTACCATATATGTAAGGATGGTACTGATTACCCAGTGTAGGTTAGGCTATATTCAAGATACGATTCTCCAACAATGATGGGATACCCGTAAAAGAAACGACAAAAAACTGTGAAAGACTAATTTGCACAAGTTATTTCGTAACATAGGGTAAACAACTGCAGACGATCCATCGTCATCGCACTAGCCAGGCCTTTATTTACTCGATATTTAATTGGTGAAACCAAGAATACAATTAAGACTCCAAGCATACCATTCAAAAGATAGAAGTTTCGTCAAACATAATGTGATATATGAAAGCCCCATACGAACTAAAAATAAGCATGTGAGCTCTTCGTAAAATATGTTTTCAAGGCAGTTTTGAAATCTAATATGGCGGCAATCGCGTGGCTGGCCGTTCTAACCACAGACAATCCCTCATCTTTCCCAGCACACATTTGAACAATGTTAGCATATATATGTAACGTTTCATTGATTTTACTCAAGATTGCAGTTGCAATCAGCACAATACAAACATTTTGTTGCCTATATTAGTGATAGTATGAAAATTTTTATTCCCACGGGTCATGGTTTGAACTGAATTCATTTTTAACCTTGTAATCGGTGTTTATCCTCACTGCCATCACAACTGAAACTCCACAGTGCTTATTTGATTGTTATTAGTTATACACATTTTGGTCTTAATTCACTCCAAATGGCAACTTGAATCACGTTGCTGTTCCTGGTTCATAAGCGCTCCACTCCGCAAACAGAGTTCACGAGCAGCAGACGACTCATGTTTATGAGGTGCAAAGCTTTACTCATTATTTTAGTTTAACTTTACTTCAAAATGTTTATTTAATTCATGTCTATTATCCCTTTTTTTGCAACCAAATTAACCCGAAAAATTACAGATATTTCTGAAGTTTGTTGACACAAGTAACTCCGCAAACATCGAGATGGCATCAATCTCCGAAATATTTGGAGACGTAAGTAAAAACTTCAAAAGCCTTTTGGGGTAGTGTGCACTGCGTTGGCCACACTTTTCATTACCCTCTGTTTAAATCTTAAAATATGGCCTTAATTTCTAACTTTGGAGAAAATACGTTACTTTGAAAGGACGAGTAGAGGTCTTGAGCTCCTGCTATCATCACCAACAACTCATGACTGATGACCATCTCTGGTGTCAGGATGTGTTAAAGTACTTTTTTGGAGGGTGGCCAAAACTGCGGTAGTCGGTGAGTTGGCCAGTCCACTCGGTTGTTTACCCTAGATCCTCCTCTACTCTCGTCTTTTGATCAACTGAAAAAACAAACCTAGGACCTCGGGTCATTAACCTAGCCTATGCTGTAGGGTTATAGATTAAATTGCCGTACCTTAACCTTCGTGAAATCATTAATGAATCATACAGTATCATGAAACCAGATGGTCTTATGACAAAAGTAGGCCAGGCGGATACAGGCATCCTATAGCCTACAGTAATGAGATCCTACAGCCACATGAATATACCAAAAAACTTACAGCCCAAACCTAACATTAGCTTTTGAGTCAATCATTGAGATATCATCATAAAATACAGAAACTCATTTCATTAGACAGTCTTGGGTTACGAACAGGATATTGGTACGGCAGCCCATAATCCTGGGTGGATCCACACACGGTGAAAACTGGATCTGCTAGTCCAGTTGGTTTTTCCCCCTATGCTTAAATATGTAATTGTATTCTTGTTTCACCAATTAAATATCGAGTGAATAAGGCTGCTCCACCCGGTGACGATGGATCCAAGGCAGTGTTTCCCCCTATGCAGCTGCCGTTCCAATATCCTGTGCCCTTAGGTAAAGACCCCATAGAAGCCTAAGGTCTAGGAGTGCTAACATAACTGTAGACGTTAAAGATACAACCTATTAATATCTATAACTCACGAAGCAAAGGTCGTCCATCCCATACTTAATGCTGTGATTGATGATTGATTGATGCTCTAGGGCTAAGTCCAAGACACCACTTGCAATCTTCATTCCTGACTCTCACGGTCCTTTTTAGACCCTACAAATTATTATACAATTGTTATACTATTTATCAGTTCTATTTGCAATTGACCAACTATTACGCTTAATTATGAATTGTCTCGATGATTAAGACGGCAATTAGTATAGAAGATAAAAGACGTTTGAATAGAAGTTACGTTACTAACGCAATCAATGGCGCCAATGTGTTGACATTTTGGGCGTCTTCTATTTGACAGTGATGTTTGTGGTTTTGGTTTAGAAGTGGTTTCGCTTGTTTTCATTCATTCTATTAACTCAGTTGGTGGATAATTATAAGCAATTGTTGGGAATATAACTTAAAATTTAGAATTTACTAATGAACTGGATAATTTAATAATAATTATTAAGACAAATAATGGATTCAGGTAATGGCGGTTTGTTTACGTTTTGGGCGTCGTCGCCTAAAGACTTGTCGTTCGATGTTCAAATTGATGTTTTGATTCAAACCTTATTAATGGAAAGGGGAAATTTAGATGTAAAAGTTGGAGAAATAATAAAAAAATATAGATAATCTATTTAATTAAGAGTTTTAAGATAAATTATGATAAGGTACTGTTGCGAATTCCTTCGATGATAGTTAGGGACAGGTCTGGGGCCCGACGTTAGTTTGTTATTGTTGGAGATTAAGCCAGCCTTGTGCTGGCACGGGCTCTTGCTCCTAGAGCAGCCCGTAACTGGAATATCTGTAAAGATACAAAGAACAGTGCTTATTTACATGAGATCACTGATAGAAATTTTGTTTTAAACAAAGGTCCTAACTAGAAAAATACATTCAATGGTTACTCACAGTTATTGTCGCATGGTGGAAACTGATAGTCGTTTGGTGTCAGCCCTACACCCTACTTACTACCACGTCCTGCTAGATTTCGGACTTTGATAAAGAGAGAGAGATAGTTTTTGTTGAAGATTAAGTCAGCCTTGTGATGGCACGGGCTCTTGCTCCTAGAGTAGCCGGTAAAGAGATTGTGTCGTTGTTGAAGATTAAGCCAGCCTTGTGCTGGCACGGACTCTTGCTCCTAGAGCAGCCCATAAGAGAGATCATGTTTGTTGTTGTTGAAGATTAAGCCAGCCTTGTGCTGGCACGGATCTTGCTCCTCGAGTGAGGTCATGTGCGTTTTTGCACCGTCTTTCATAGCCCGGCCAATTGGTGATTTTTTTTTTACAGTTCATTTTCAACTTTACCACTATGTGACAAACGCAACAAATTAATAAATAAAAAGGCACAACTTTAATGATATGGAATGCAGAAAAATGAATGGAATAATAAATTCACCCAAATCATTTGTGAAAGTTAGAACCATCGCATTTCTGTTGCCACTGGTGAGAGTGAGGGAAGCTAAGGGCCTTGAGGTGGAGTTCTTTATCGTGGAAAAATACTGGTATAGAGCTGGGAGGAATAATGGAATAAGTGCAAGTGATTGTCCAATGGTTGAGTATCATACATGTGATAATCGAACTCCGAAAATATTGTTTTGCCTCTAGCTGCCAATACTGAACTAACTAATTTATGGAAGTTAACTCTCCCAGTGTTTTGTTGCAGGACAACCATTTCCCTCATATTTTTCCTCATGTATTGCATATATCAATAACATCATTTGATGGATACACCAATTTTCATTTGGTTTTTAATTTGATGAAGGTGTGACGAAAATTAGCGTCTGTTAACGTTATTCCATCAATGCAGACCTCACACTGTAAAGACTTTTTTTAACTTAAAAACAACAAAGCCTGCAACTATAAGCTACTATTTTATTGAACATTTTGACAAGTGGTAATGGTTTGGAATATAACCATAATCATCTTCCTCGTCCTCTGAATATGTTTCTTGAACTTCTAAAAATTAGATGTTTGAAACAAAAGCATTATATTCCTTACTGCAACCTGCTCTTTTATCCTGCTTGAAGCAGTTAATATGGGTACCGACTCTGATGGCAAGCAGTTGCCATAAATGATATCCATAAGTCATTATGTACAAGTAGCCTTTTGTAAGCAGCAGAGAATTGTCTCGCTGCTGGATAATCATTATGGCCTCCCATACTTCTTACTTGACCAAAGAATAGTTCAATATGATCCTGACTGAATTTGTAGGGCATCAAAAATTGTAAAAGAAAGGCCTACCATCTGATGCAATACAGGTTTTGTACAGAACTGAAGCCTTCATATGCAATAGAGAAAGCCAATGAAACCAGTTTTTCGATATTATTTTAAGATGTATTTACCATCCTGAAGTCTCAAAGATCTGATATATGTTTCTGCTTTTATTAGAAAAATCTTGTTTAATATCACTTGCATTTTCATCTGAATTGGGCTTTTAAATGCTTTGGTATTTTTGATTTAGAGAATTTGATATGTCAAATAAGGTGTTGAATACCATGATGAATTCAATAGTAGCTTCACTTCCCTCAAATTCACTTATTTTCTCATCAAGGAATTATAGTTTCAGTAAACGTGTTAACTGTCTGAGGATAAAATGGAGTACGAAAATTATGTGTACCGTAAGCAGAAGAGGACACACACAAGAAAACAAAAGAATGAATTAAAATAACAGATTATCAAAATAAAAAGTGTGACACCTTAGTCATCGCAAGGTCGCGTACCTACGGTCGACCCAGGGATTCAGTTGCCAGTCCCAATATGGCGGCCAGCGACCTGAGTGGCTTCACTATCCCGCAGCAAGGAGTCTCCTCCCATTATTCCTCCAAGGTATAGAGATCGCAACTTCAGGTATATACCCTCTATGCTTCAAGCACGTAAATTAAAGTAGTAGTAGTCCTACGTCTCCGCTATTTCGCCTCTTCCTTATAATGGCTCTTTTCGGCTTTTAACCCTCTTACGCCGACTGGAGTATTTACGTCGACATTTTTTGTCTCTCGGGTGCCGACTGGACGTATTTTACGTCGACATAGAAAAGTTTTTTTAAAAAAAATTCACGGAAAAATACTTTTAGGCCTACCAGCCGAAAACTATTGAATCACGCGCCTGGGGGATGCTGGGAGTTCACGGATCAAGGTGTTGTTTTGTTTACAATCGCTACGCAGGCGCGCAAGCGCGAATTTCTTTCTTGCCGCACTAAAAAGTATCTGTGACAAATCTCGGAAATTATCTCGTCACTTTGACATAATTTTTGTACCATTTTAAATTAGCCGTTACATGGAGTATTATATATGAAATGTGTGCATTTTATGTAGAATACAACAAAAAAAAATACTCATGATTATAGCTTTTATCAGTTTTGAGATATTTTCATATAAATAACGATAAGTGCCTAAATTTCAACCTTCGGTCAATTTGACTCTACCGAAATGGTAAAAAAAAACGCAATTGTAGGCTAAAACTCTATATTTTAGTAATATCAATCATTTACCTTCATTTTGCAACTAACTGGAAGTCCTAGCACATATTTCAATTTATGGTGAATTTATGAAAAAAACTTTTCCTTACGTCGCGCGGTAACTCTTCCGAAAAAAAAACATACATTGCGATTGTGGTAATGTTTGCACCATTTTAAATTATCCGTTACATAAAGTTTTATATATGAAAATGTGCGCAATTTCATGCACAATACAACTAAAAACAACCCATGGTTGTAGCTTCTATCAATTTTGAAATATTTTTATATAAAAAATGATAAGTGACAAATTTTCAACCTTCGGTCAACTTTGACTCTACCGAAATGGTCGAAAAACGCAATTGTAAGCTTAAAACGCTTATATTCTAGTAATATTCAAGCATTTACCTTAATTTTGCAAGAAATTGGAAGTCTCTAGCACAATATTTCGATTTATGGTGAATTTATGAAAAAAATAAAATTTTCTTTACGTCCGCGCCGTAACTCTTCCGAAAAAATCATACGTGCGATTGTGGTAATGTTTGCACCATTTTAAATTAGCCGTTACATAAAGTTTTATATATGAAAATGTGCGCAATTTCATTTAGAATACAACAATAAAAAATTGAAGGTTGTAGCTTTCTCATTTTTGAAATATTTGCATATAAATCACGATAAATAGAAAAAAAACCACGTTCTTCGTCAACTTTGACTCAACCGAAATGGTCGAAAAACGCAATTGTAAGCTAAAACACTTACAGTTCTAGTAATATTCAGTCATTTATCTTCATCTTGAAACAAATTCGAAGTCTCTAGCACAATATTTAGATTATGGTGAATTTAAAAAAAAAAAAAACTTTCCTTCCCTCCGCGCGCGGATTCTCAGCCACAAATCTCCGAAATGCGTATACGTCCTATTCTCGGAATATTTGCTCCTTTTCATATCAGGCATTTCATAGAGTTTTATATATGAAAATGTGCGCAATTTCATTTAGAATAAAAACAAAAAATATTTGAAGGTTGTAGCTTTTCTTATTTCCGAAATAATTGCATATAAAAAAATATATATAAAAAAATTCGACATTCGGTCAATTGTAACTCGTCAGATATGGTCGAAAACTGCATTTCTAAGCTAATATTCTTACAGTATAGTAAATATTCAATCATTGACTTCATTTGAAAGAAAATTGGAAGTCTCTAGGACAATATTTAGATTTATGGTAAATTTTTCAAAAAAATATTTGTTCACGTCCGCGCGTTACGAATTCATGCATTATTTTGTGATAATATTTTCTCTGTGCTGCTTTTATTGTTTTACAATTTGTTATATACCAAAATGATCGCAATTTAGTGTACATTAAAATGAAAAAAAAGTAACTTGTACCTTTAACCGTTTTGTGCACAGCGCGATTTGAATACAATTATATATGAAATTTCGATTTTTGTGCTATCCTATATAGCATTATTTATATATGATAATGATAATTTTTTTCATTTCTTGATGGTTGCATACTAAACTTCAGCCAATGACAAAAAAAGGAGCCAAAAATGAACTCTTAAATTAATTTTTAAGTTAAGCGTGCTGTGATTTTTTGAAAAAACAATTTTTTCTCCTTCTGCGCTCACTCTGAAACACCTTTCCGCCACACGGGAGGGACATTTTTTTTTTTTACCGCTTCGGCGTTTAAGGGTTAATTGCTGTAGAATGATTGTTCCTTAATTCCTGTAGTGGGTTCTGGAAGCATCTGTTCCTTTTTCACTTCGAGATAAGGCGAAAATGATTGCTATAACTGAGGAGAGAGAGAGAGAGAGAGAGAGAGAGAGAGAAGAGCTCATTTTTCTAAGTATCCAAATATCCTGAAATACCATTTCTATGAAGACATATTTTCTACCTGAACAAAAAAATGTAAGAAAAAATAGTTTAGTGGCAAACTCTAGTAATCTCGTATTCCTCGGCATAAATTTCATAAATCAAATAAAATCACTTTCAAGATAAAAGATAATTATACCATTACCTGACGAAAGGCATTAACAGTAATACAGAGAAGGTTCTGCTTGCTATTAGTACTAAATAAAGGGCATTACGTGCTAGGAATGCTAAATATAAGATCGTATTCTTTATCATGTAATGTTTTAACAAGATTGCACACTGAGTGCTACGGCAGTCTTCGGATGAAGTGTGGTCGTTTGAAGACGAAACTACCATATATTGTTTTAGCAAGACCGCGAATAAATCTTCTATCAATATATATGATAACTATGATAAAGGAAGTTCTATATCTCTAAAACTGAACGTAGCTAACAGGGGGACGTTTTGAGGAACGTAAAATGTTTTGAAGAAAGCAACGTTCTTCGTTTTGGTGACAATCAATGGCTGCTCCTTATCCGGAGAAGAAGCAGGCTTGCCACCATTATCAAGGGCTTTAACACTCAATTAATTATGGGCAAATGACGAACTATTATTTCCGAAAATTAATGAATTAAAGTTAACTGATTCCCGTAAGGAATACTTTCATATTTTCGACCCAAAAGCAAGCAAGTGAAATAGAAGAGGCTTAAAATTCTCTCGTTTAAAAGTCTCACTTCAAGGACTGTCTGTAACAAACATCATGAATTCTTTAAATATTGTATTAATTGAAATTTTGCTATTTTGGACATATATTCAATAAAATCAATTGTTTCTGGTTCAAAGTATGTCTCGAGTTTGCTAGGATTTGTATGAATTTTAATTTGAGGATGAAATACATCGGAATTTGTTATTCAGAATTCCTAATCTTAAAATGCCAGGATGCGATAGGAAAATGAGAAGCAGCCCTGGGAATATGACTAATTCAAATATAACGATATGTATCACAAACAGATGTAATTTCCATTAATTTGTATAAGAATTACATCCAATTTCTCCCTGCAGACAAGCTGAAAAAGCATTTGAACTTCGAAATCCCGTACCCATATCACTTTCTGCTGTCATTTTAAACCTTCCTGGCTGATTTATTACTGTTTTCTTTATATGATATTACTATAGAGGATACTCTGACTTCATGACAGCCATAGGAGATAATTTAATCTTTATAACCTTGTGGAAAGTTACAGAAACTCGAAGGCTATCAGTTTTGTAAAACTCTCGCATATACAGACCACTATCTTCAAGATGGAATACGTTAGCTTATGGAAATTTATGCTCTAACGAAATGCATCATCGAAGGAGGCATAGATTATTTTCTGGAATATTTTAGTTAGGAGAAAAAAAGTTAGGGGGAATGGGGAGCGCTGGCACCCTTTAGGGACACCCCATAACCCTGTAGCCAGCCAAACAAACCCTTGAAAAAATTAAAAGTACTAACCGAAATAAAAATATCATTAACGTAAGGTTTTGCCGAGGTTAAAGCTAAGAATAACAATAAAAACCTTCTCTTTATAATGTACTCACAGTTTTGCCATAATTTAGACTAATAATATGTGGAATATTCAAATTTTATTGGTAATTCAAGCTTTTTTCGCCGGCTAACAATCTGGGGCTGTGTATGTATTACCAGAACCCAATTCGTGAATTCCCTCTTATAATCCATGCATTTGGCTTCAAATACTACTTTTTTATACTCAAAAATGGGCATAAATAATTGAATACAATCTATATTTTTTCATGCAGTGATCGCAATCACTTACTCGGCAATTTTTATCGTGCACTAAAGGGTATCACTTAAGGGTATCAAATTCCCACTGAAAACCAGCCAACCACACACACACACACACACACACACACACACACACACACACACACACACACACATATATATATATATATATATATATATAATAGAGGCAAGAGCTAGTTCTTTAACCCACCAACCAAGAACGTGAGATAAATCCAGTTCCCAAAAGTGCAGCAATTCTAGAAAAAAAAAAAAAAACAAAAAAAAAAAAAAAAAAAAAAAAAAAAAAAAAAAAAAAAACAAAAAAAAAAAAAAAAAAAAAAAAAAAAAAAAAAAAAAAAAAAAAAGAGTAAAACTTTATCATAGAGAATAAGAACCTATGCTACAGTTTCAAATCGCACCAAAGATGGAGGAGGAAACTTCAACCAGTTTAGCTTTGATCTCTGTGTAATAAAGTGGTTGAAGAGAGATAAGTCCATTTGATGGGTTCTGACGGCGAGCAGATGGTGTCAGTGTGATTGATTTACTTAACACATATTTTTTAGTTGTTAATTTACCCGTTTCTCTAATAATTGATCTCCTCTTTTTGTATTTCCCGTTACCTTCTGGTACTACTACTTTCGTATTAACACCTAAATATTCTTTGCAAGCTCCTTCCATATGAATACGGCTCATTCTTCTGAATCAATAATAATAATAATAATAATAATAATAATAATAATAATAATAATAATAATAATTATAATAATAATATAAACCACATAGCAAGTGAATGCCGGCACTTGCACAGAACCAGTACAAAAAGAGGCATGATTCTGTGGCAAAAGCCCTCCACTGGAGCCTGTGCAAGAAACATCAGCTACCTTTGCAGTAATAAGTGGTACGAGCACCAACCTGAAGGGAGGAGTGATAGAAAACGATCAGGCAAAGATCCTCTGGGACTATGGTATCAGAACGGATAGGGTGATACGTGCAAACAGACCAGATGTGACGTTGATTGACAAAGTCAAGAAGAAAGTATCACTCATTGATGTCGCAATACCATGGGACACCAGAGTGAAGAGAAAGAGAGGGAAAAAATGGATAAGTATCAAGATCTGAAAATAGAAATAAGAAGGATATGGGATATGCCAGTAGAAATCGTACCCATAATCATAGGAGCACTAGGCACGATCCCAAGATCCCTGAAAAGGAATCTAGAAAAACTAGAGGCTGAAGTAGCTCCAGGACTCATGCAGAAGAGTGTGATCCTAGAAACGGCACACATAGTAAGAAAAGTGATGGACTCCTAGGGAGGCAGGATGCAACCCGGAACCCCACACTATAAATACCACCCAGTCGAATTGGAGGACTGTGATAAAGCAAAAAAAAAAAAAAAAAAAAAAATAATAATAATAATGAGATGGCGTCATAACAATGACGTACTGGGAGTCTCTTAATTAGTACCATCGATGGTATACCTATATCTCCGGTCTACCAAGCACGGGAAGGCAGAAAGGACACCCTTAACCGGGAACAACAAGATGACCTTCAGTAACCAGTTGATATCCTATGTAGAAGTTCATTTCATAAACAGGTAATCATAGACAAATGGGAAGATAAGATGACAAACTTCAAGAGGGTGCCTGATTCTGCCATTATCTATTTAAGGTAGACATTGCTAGTAAAAAGTTTAGCCCGGTCATGTGTAAGTCTGTTGACCTATTCCTACTCCACATTAATACATTGACATATTAACTATGAATGACGCATCCATTAAGGGTTGCGTTTACTTTTGAACGGGGGAAAAATTAAATAATAATAATAATAATAAACTTACCGAGTTGAAATGTCTACTCCTGCCCTGCCATGAATGTTGAATAGCAATTTTGACATCTGCGTCAGCTGACGATTTTAGGCGCCAAGTGGTTCCTGGTTGTTCCTCCTCCTCTTCCTCAGTCGTTTTGGTACAATCTGTAGTAGTTTCATTCAAACCAGTTCGTCTCCACGTAAGCAATTTAACCACAAAAACTGATTTATTCAAACATTTACGAGTTTTATCATAGAAAATGTCGTATTTGCGTTACATCATGGCCACTTATCCGATATCCATGAAAAATTTCTATTACATCTAAATTCTAAGTTTACATGACTCAGATACCCTATTTGTTTTGCAACTCTCCTAATTCCTTGTTAATGATCTATTTGAATGACTCACGATCTCATTATTCCTATACAATAGCTATCTTAACCTACCGAGTTCATTTCGCAATTATAAATCTCAGAGGGTGTAAGCAATTTGCCGATAGATTCTCGATACTAATTGACCTAAAAACAAGAGACTTCAATCAACACGCTCAACCAAATGGTTCCATATATGGAAAGGCGTCACAGTTAGAGGAGAGGTTTGAGGAAAGTAAGATGGAAGAAAGAGAATAGGAACGGAGGAGGAGGTACAGCAAAAGGAATAAACGGAGGGGGTTGTGACTTCAGTGCACCTCGGGTGAGGACTGAGGAGGAGGTACACTTCACAACGGGGCTTTGAGAGCAATGAAAACCACTCGATTTATCTCTTCAAAACACAGGAACGACGTCGTGTAGCGTAACATCAGAAATGTTTAAAATGCCAGTTCATTAATGCCCAAATGCAACTGATTAGTTATTCTGTTATGATTACCAGTTCCTGATTTCGAACGAGACTGACAGATTCTAAGAGATAGTAAGCGAGGCGCCATTCCTTAAACTAAATGCCTGTAATATGGCATTTTAAAAATCCAGTGCCTTTATCAACACTTGTCACCCTATATTTTCACTACCTAACATAATTCGATTAAATTTAATTTTGTACAACATTTACCGTTCACGTAACAACCTGCATGAAATGAATGAAGACAGACACTCTACAAAGGATGAACACTTTCTCGAGATATTTCCTTTGATCAAACCTCAGTGTCAATTTCGACTTGATAGGCTACAGAAAATCAGTAGCATTAACAGGACCAATAATATTCAATCGGAGTTTCACCCATTTTAAAGACAAACAAAAAAAGTCATTTATCATTAGTCAAAAACATAGAACTCCGGAAAACAAAATTCGAGTTTCAAGTCGTCAGACTGACCTGCTGACGTCTCCTCCTTGTAAAGAATATGACTATTGAAAATAACCTCTCAAAATATATACTATTGCATTTAAACGTCCTTTGTATACTATGTATTGTTATATACTTATCAGATTGCGCTCTTTTACCCAAAACGCATGTTTGTGTGTATGTGTATCCTTAACTGTGATTTCCAAGTTATATGCTTTGTTTGGACTAAACTAACAACTGTGTTAATTAACTAGACTTATTCCCGTCATACAAGCGAGTTCTGTTATACCTTCTCTATCCTTAGTAGTAATAGCAGCTATAAATAAATTAAGAATACTGTCCAGATTCCATCTATATCTTTACCGAATGTTTCTTCTGCATCTGCAAATCACCAGTTTATGGCATTCAGTGTTTTCTGAAGGCAACTTAACACTCAACCCCACCCCCCTTCAAAATGGTATTGTTCCTTCCAGCACAAAATGAATTAACAAATTAATAAACCAGTTATTTCACAGAGCCCAATGGATCTTAGGCTCTTGTATTCTGGATGCATCTGCTACGTCTATTGAAACGCTGGCGACTCTAGCAATCATCATTTCTTTGTCAGAGTGTTGAGGTAGTGTACATTAGACCAACATCATGGAGTACCCTTATGATTTTCGGTGGTCGAGTGTCACATATGCAACTATGTGACAATAAATGGGTGGATCCTTTATCTTCCATTCTACCGCCCTCGGTGGTATCATGACAGGTAAGGACGCCGACAGGTAACCACAGGTACCTAAAGCTCACACGACACACACCACTCTACAGTGCCAGACTCTCACTGTAAATATGTCCTTTATAGTAACCGTTCCTCATCAGTCAACGAAACCAAGATGAGCAGAAATCAGCATCCTACAATTGAATGCTTAATGGCTACTAAAGGCGTCACACATCATTCTATAAGGAACTATAAGAAGAGCAATGTATTAACTAGGCTGCATTGACGAACTCTCCGAGATATAACATTTGACTTATATTTTCACTATCATGAATTTGTACTTTAAAGTTTGAAGTCTTTTGTAAGAATGGACATAGTTTCTTTAGGTTCGACTTCCAGAATCGAGCCTAAACAAGACTGGAATGTCTAAGGCAACTTTGCAAGAACGATTACTGGAAGCTATGTTACCCTACGTCCTTGAAACTAACGCAAAAAGTCTATTGAATGACAATTTCAAAAAGACCTTATTATAAGCTGTCTGCATCTTTTAAAATCACAGCTGATTTCTGGTACGAAGAGCAGTAGTACGAATAATTAAACCCTTTTTGACAGATAAAAGTAATAAAAACGTACAACAAATTCATTTCCTTATAAAAGCACCTTACCTAAATAACAATATACTACAAGGGAAACTATAAATACTAATTTGCATATATTTCATCAGCATGAGCAAAGACCCACTCCTTTTTAACTGCCCACATCAAATTTCCACAACATTGTTCTTGATAAATGCTTTACTCCAATAACAATCGTAAAATATACCTCTGTCCATCACCCAAAACTATACATAAAATCTTCAATGGCACTAAACATAAAAAAAAATTCTTCCTAAATGAATAACATCACAGTTGCCACAGGAGGAACTTCAGATCACAGCAAAGATCCAAGATGGAGGAGGGACACTTAATTCACTCAACCACCGATTGCCAAAACTTAAAAAATGCGAAGTTTGACGACTGATTTCAACAAATACCTCTCATTACATGGTCAGCCTCAATTGGTTTAAAATAATTATGTTTAAGTCCAGGAATCCTCCCTGTAAGGAACTACTGTTAATAAGATAAAACTCTTGCAAATATTGAAAATTACAGAGTCAAAGACCAGGCTGCAGTTTTTAAAGTTTAAATCACAAAACTACAACACATTTTTTTTGCAAAGTAACGAACTCGGCACATAATACCAAGTCAAAGATTTTAGTATTTTTATTCTCTCACGTTCTGAGGCAGCATCCAACCCTGCAGGACAACCTGTATTGCGAGTGAACGTCTTGTATTGCAAGTTGATGTCTTGTATTGCAAGTGAACGTCCTGTATTGCAAGTTGATGTCTTGTATTGCAAGTAACATCGTGTATTGCCACTTGATGACTTGATGTGTATTGGCTTGATGTGTATTGCAACTTGATGTGTATTGCAACTTAATGTCCAATAACCACATTTACTTAACCTAATCTAAGTGTGACCATAGGAACTATCACGCAAGAATGCCTTAGATACCCAGCAGTTGTTTATGTGACTTTTAAACCTTTTTAATCTCACTATTTGAACACTCTGCCAATACGAAATGAAATACAGCACAGAAACCAATAACCTTCGGGTGCCCAGAGTCATTACGATGTAAATGATACCAAAATAATTTTTTTTTTCAAAACCTGCAAGGTTTGGCGGAAGCCATCAACACTCGACAAGTCCAGCTTGTCTCGAGCAAGACAGACGTAAAGTAATAATTAATAATAATAATAATAATAATAATAATAATAATAATAATAATAATAATAATAATAATAATCATAATAATAATAATTAATAATAATAATAATAATAAATAATAATAATAATAATAATAATAATAACCTTCAAATCACTGGAAGTAACCATGGCGGTGAACTTTGACGGAAACTAGACTTACGTTAATTAGCTTCAGATTGTCTTTATACGTTAATTAACGTCAGATTTCTCATTAAGTAACGACCAGTAAAATGTAACATTACACGCTAGGCCGTTTACATTCCCAAAACAGGGATTCAAATTTTGACAAACAGAAATGTTTTCTTTGAACTGTTCCCGTTGTTTTAACAGAGAGAGAGAGAGAGAGAGAGAGAGAGAGAGAGAGAGAGAGAGGGGAGGTTTCAGTAGCATTTTTTTGCTGCGGTTGCAGCCCTAGGGAGGGAGGAGGGAGGGAGGGAGGGAGGAATTCCCACGACTGCCGATAATTAATGGAGTTCAAATTCAACAGAATGACCTGACCTAAATTCGCCAAATATAATAGGGGTAAATTATCCTTGGTTCTTCTAAACTCATCTAGATTCATGGGTGTCACAAGGACACTTCAGTGAATAGAACGTCAACACTACAGCTCCCTCGAAATGAGCTCACGATTCAGGCGTCTGGAGAAATGACATCAACACTGGGAAACGCTGATTCAAAACCATTCACAGTACAAAAGGAGAGAGAGAGAGAGAGAGAGAGAGAGAGAGAGAGAGAGAGAGAGAGAGAGAGAGAGTGTCTCCACTCAATAAATCATAACATAACTGTAAAGTCGAAGAAATCCTGGGATTAGCTTCTTCGAAACCCGAGCTACTGAAATGACAGGTGGGCGTGGCAGAGGCTTCGAGTTGCCAAACTGCCAAACTCGCAAACGGCCAATGAAAGACTAATTAGAAAGCTATCTCTTCATTTCTGGTAAAAGACACAGAAACGCACTAATGCTAAAAAGCTTGTGTTTAACGGGTGCTTGCGTAAAAAAGTTTCCTCACCTATCGCCTATTATGTAGCATCTGTATGGATCCTATGACCACCCACCGAGAAGATGGGGTATATGGTATCTTTTGGTAATCAAGCAATGGCCCAGTGATCACGGTTGTTCCCTTATTTAAGCAGAATGCTGCAAGAGATGATTATTCAGCAGGTATTTAGTCTAGTCACCTTACAGACTGATAGATAAATTAAGTTATGAGTTGGTGATATACTGTTTCAGTGAGTAATTGGCCGTTGATTACCGATGTTTGGCTAAATTTGATTACCGGAGTTTGGCTAAATTGAGATGCGCCAAATAAACACTGATTTTCGTGGATTTTTTATAAACAACTAATGACACTTGAGGGTAATTTCATCTCAGCCAGTGCTATCAGATTTCCATCAATTGAATATTATATCTAATCTTAGATAATTACTTTGAAACTGCACGTATCATACTTTTCAATTTAGGTATTCATAGCACCACGAATCGCTACACTTGGCCCTTTTCCCGCATTACCCAAGACAGAAAACGTCTGTGTCGGTTCAAAGAGCCCAGATATACACAGCAGGCCCCTTTCCCCTTTTAGCACCTTAGTCAAATTAGGACGAAAGCTCTGCTATGGACCCCAAACCACAAATACGTTCGAGATCCTCAGAATCTACAGAAATTCGCCGCGGTGGGATATGAGCGCAAAATAGAACGTTGGACCCGCCCAGGCAAATTTTCCCCTTGTTTTAACCCTGTGAAATAGGCCGTTTCATTTGGCTATAGGTGGTTGTCTGGAACTGTGTAATGGACGAAAAGTTGTTCGAACGCTAGTTAAAAGTGAAGTAGTATAACCTCGGTCATGTATCCTATATATATAAAGTATCATGTATCCTATATATAAATGATCATAAATAACAGAATCGAAATATATTTTTTGCGTGTACGCACTAGGAATCTATATATAAATGATCATAAATAACGGAATCGAAATATATCTTTGCGTGTACGCAATAGGAATCTATTTTAAGTGCACATATATTAATCATAATTATATGAATCCATATACATATGTATAAACAAATCAGGTAGCCTATAATCAATCTGTTACCTTTTATCTTACCAATTTCTGCAGTTATATATGAGTTAGTATATTGATTAATGAATCAGATATATAACATTTAGCATAAAAATCAACGAATCAATCAGCATAAACATTAATAATGTTATCAATTCATATATGTAATTTTTTATCAGTTAAAATATGATTTTTTATCATGACATTTGAGGGAAAAATTATATGGGCTTATTTGATTTCCTAATGACTCCTATTACTAACATTTTTCAACTTCGTCATTTATCTCTATTTTGAAATTTCATTGAGAGTCTACACGAAGGTACGTATATAGCTTTATGTTTGTCCTTAGACCGTATTTTGTGTTAAATTACATCCGTTTTTTTCCAGAGATCACTCGCTAGTGGATAAACTTTCTGGTATTCAGGTAAAAGATAAAAAAAAAATTTCTGCTGAATCACCTCCGCTTGAATGACTTTACGGATATTACTTTAGATAGATTATCAGAGAGATTCATCTACGACTGGTTGGGCGGGATTAAAAATTAGCAACCATAAAAAAAAATGCGATATTTATAACTTCCGTATCCACGATATGTATACGTTTGTGGATCACTAGATTAACTTGTTGCTGTGTCAACCGTGTCTAGGGCTTTGTTCGCGGAAATCGTTATATTTCAGAGTGTCGGGAAGGATTAAAATTTCATTTCCCGAACAAAGTCTTTTTACACGCACTAAGACATTCGAGGGTGCATGCTTCTCGAGATTTTGCGTGCAAAGTGCGACTGCGGTTGTGGGAGAATTCTGTTGGGTCATTTGAACAATGTTACGATTTATGAGACAAATGTATAGTTCCTTTATATAAGTTATTATTTGATTAACTGTCTCATCGTTGTTCAACGGATTTTAATATGTTTGATGGTTTATAGGATTTCCCTTTGATAAACACGCCTTATTTTGCAGGATGTAAGATAATATTTTGCATACCCCTAGATGGATCTTACAATTACACTAGATACAGATCAATGTTTTTTATGACTATAGAAGTATCTGTAAGCGCTCGCTTATCCGGACTTCTCATTAGGGAAGTTCGAACAACAGACGGTGAGTCCGTAAATACAGGATATTACGTGTACTAAAGGAATAAACAAGATATTCTAATTTTTACGGCGCGTACAGTTGGGCTTTATCCACCACTACTTATAAGAACTTACGCATTAAAAAAAACGAAAACCTGCTCTGATTACTTTATACGGTCGTGTTTTTCATAGGAAAAAATCCTTTTTAATTCAAAAAGATATTGGCATGTATGTAAACCAAACATCGCTTTTCCCCACTCTGCTAGAGTCGCTTATTGTGTGGAATTTGCTATGCTTGAACACTCGGCAGATTTAACTAACCTTGACCGCTTGACTAGGTGACACAGTAACCGAGTTTGCTTGTTTGATTCTGAACGGGCTACTGTTTTCTATTTCTTTTTGTGATAATTAGGATCCTTCTCTTTATTACCATCGGCAACGTATTGTGTGTTTTTAGCATTATGTTGCTGGTTACGTATAAAGCAATGAATGGACGAACTATTAGGAACTGAGCGATTACTAATAAGACAAGTTATCACTATCTTGCATTCCATATTAACTGTTTGTACTTCATTCTTTGCTAAAATTTAAAATAGTGAGGGATCCTGGTCAGCGCATTTAGCCTGATGAAAGTTTTTTTTTTTTAACAGACATGTTATTCCTTGCAATCCAGCCATATTTTTAAAGTTAGTTGAGTCATTGAGGTTCGATATTTTATATAACTCAAAAAACTCAAGGCTAAAACTGCGATCGGGACTTTGCAAAGGAGCATTTATTGTCATGGCCCGAAATAGTGTTACCTCTAATGTATCTAGATTTGTACGGGTGTTCCACTTGTTTTTGTGTGTTTTCTAATCACTACGGTGCTTAACGACCCTATCCATGCATCTGTATAAATACAGACGTCCACTGCGTAAACGCATATTCACTGTTTAATATGATTTGTTACGTAAGGGATTAATAATCACCCAAATGATAAAATTAACATAGTATATGATTATGATATTTCAGTAGAACTTCTGGAAACAGACACTCAAAGATAAAAAACTCGCAGTAGCGAAATCTCAATGATGTAGATAATTTCTGTAAAAAAAGTAAGATTAAGAATGTCTCGTAACTTCAGCCACAGGAATAACGAAATTCGACCTGCAAAGGAAACACTCAAAGTTACTCCAAATGAATAAAAAATTGTACTTAGCTTGCTTTTGTGGGAAGTCACGGTGTTCCGATAACGACACACAGGCCTTGGTCCTCCTTCTCTATTTAGCGGATGACCTGGTTTTTGGCTTGAGTTTCCCCCGTGCGGGTTGTTGGGATGATTCGAAGCCCTTGAAAATATGATGCTTCAGACGCGTTCGGTTTGTTTCTTGCAGTGCCGGAAACACTCACTAACGATGTTTTCTTGAATGATTCTAATGAGAGACGAAGCTTCCATTGCCGTAGGAAAAGACACGTCGGTTTTGTTTCTTGAAGTTATTCACGAAACGATGATACTAAGTTGCTTGACGAATCTTGTGTTTTCTGAAGTCGCTCACTAACGATGATACTAGGTTGCTTGAAGAATCTGCTGCTTTCGTCGTCATTGACTTCATGATTTATTATTCTGTTTTTTCTTCGTAGGACGTTGTAGAGTTCTTCTGGTCCACTGCCACCAATATTAGGGCTTGTGCCTTGTATGATAAGGCGCCCTATGAGGTAATGTTAGACTTGCGATAATCTTACGCTAAGTCGGTTGGTATTGCACTTCCATCTTCAATGGAGTGTCTTGGGGTTTGTAGATCACTTACGAAGTCGGGATTATCTTCTTGTTTATGACGATGATGTGTTAAACTCATGGTGAGGAGGTTCTTGTAGAAAACACGAAGTATAAAAATATATATATTCTTCTGAAGTTTTACATGCTGAAGATCAGATATGATTGTACAAGTCTTCTAATAATGATAGCTTGATCGCTTCTGCCAATGATGATGGCTAATCCTATTCCTCTACATGATAAAGCTTAGGTAAAGAGGTACAGGTCTTCTAATGACGATAGCTAACTCTGTTCTGCCTGTCTACCATCTCTGTTACAAGTTATGAAGGAACAGACAGTAGTTCGAACATATGAACATACATACAAATGACATAGTTTCATACGAACACACAATCAAAATGAGACACGCTACAGATCACGTAGGCTGTTTGAATTATAGGTCGGGGTAGTTGTCTCAAGCAGGGAGCTTGGACTAATGTTTATAAACAATTGAATGACTACAGGTGACGGCATGTTATCTTAGCCTACATAGTTATTGTATACGTCATCTTTAGCGTCTCTAGTCTGATCACATTCTTGCAAGCAATCTTTTATATATATGGACTAACATTCCATATTTTTATTATGTAAACACTTACATAGGTACTGCAACGGCCGTCCAGCTTCTACAGCCTTGAAGCCCTACAGAAAAACTTGGCAAAAGTGCCAAAATTCTCACTTCAGTGACCACAGTACCCCTTTCCCATGACAATCTTTAGATTCCCGATGGTCATCCCAACCTACAATTCCTACAACATCAAGAATATTTTCCATGGCAGTCTTAATTAAGATTCCCGATGGTCATTCTACCCTACAGCAGCAAGAATATGACCCCAGAAACTCCATATTCTTTCTTACCAGTTCTTAGCTCTTGTTAAGGGAGGAGACCGTCCTCCGACCTGTCAGCTGTCACTTCCACTGACCCATCTACTGTCAGGGAAGGAATTGCTTTGGCCAATCAGAGGCCTCCACTATACACGACGTTTCTATCGCCCTCTCTCATTGGCTCAAAGCTTCGGATTGTGGACAAAGCAACTTCGTAAACGATCTCCAATTGGCTGGTGGAATGAGACCCAATTTTCACTAAGTATTTCTATGGGGATCATTCTCCTTTGATGTCTAACATATATATAAATAGTTTATGAACGTGTAAGCACATACAAGAAAAATAAAAGGCCAGTTAATAAATGGATAATTGTAGAGAAGGATGATAGAACAAGGAAAGAGATCAAAATCTAATTAGAAAAACCAACCCAGCTATATCTCAAATATACGAAATGTACATAAAAGTATATTTAGATTTAAATCTACTACTTCTATATGTTTTTTATATGCCCATGTTCATGCACACCACACACACACACACACACACACACACACACACACACACATATATATATATATATATATATATATATATATATATATTATATACGTATATATACGTATATACGTATATATATATATAGATATATATATAATATATATATATATGATATATATATAGTATATATATATCTATCTATATATATATACCATCAGTAATACCCCCGAACTTACGTGATTCGAGTTGCACAAATTCACGATAGCACGAACATTTCATTGGAACATAACTAATTACCATACGTGAGTTCATCTCAATAGTGTGAATATTATTATGTAAATTTTCAAGTTTTAAAGTTTTTCTGTATAAAATCTTGATTAACAATGTATTAGTTTTATTTTTGTACATGCATAAAAATGATACACAGGTAATTACAGCACCTACAGTTAGTACTTTTACAAGGTGCAATACCCATTTACAAAGTTACTGCACTTTTCAAAGATGATCTCCCTTCAGAAACTTTTTTTAACATTTGAAGTACTACTACTATGAGATTCAGGGCCTCTGTAACACGGTTTTTTCGCAATAACTTTTTATCTATGCATTTCATAGATATAACGCTTATTCAGAATACACATTATATCAACACATAAATTTTAAGTGTATTCTGCATTACGTAGGTTGAATAAATTAGGTACTTACAATGCAAAAGTGACTCTTTTTGAAGACGGGCCAACTTACTCAGAGAAAAGGTTTCGAACGCACTTGTTACATAACTTATGACAGCATTTCTTCCCTCTTTCTCGATGGATGGTTGGCTAAACGTAACGAAGGCTAAACCTCTGGCAACAATGACAAACAAATTTAAATACAAGCAAAGCAGCACACCTTTATGAATTCTGAACCTCTCCACTGATAATTGTCATAATGAACAAACCAACAAAATATGTTAATAAATACAGAAACACTTCGATTATTAGTCTAACTCCCAAAATAAGTTTCCTAAGAAATTACAGTCTGCTTTATAGGTCACAATCAGATTGACAAGATGTAGGGAATAGATGGTAATTTTCAAAAGCATAGTAGACAAGCTTGTTTTGATAACTGCTATATCCAATGTCATGCAATTTTTATTTATTTGCTATCTACCTATTTACTGAAAAAAAAAAAAAAAAAAAAATAGCCGGTCTTAAATTTTGGCTTTAAACCTTCACCAATAATTATCGTCAGAATGATAACTTCATGAGGCTCCACCCCCTTTGGCCTCATTATAATTCAGGATAACACTGAAGGCTATCATGGGCATTGTTGGATTAGCAAATTTAATTTCTGGCTATAAAAACGAATTTCTCGAGTAGTTGTAAGAAGTGCTAAATGATCCTCAAGGATCCCAGCAGTTGGCCTAAACGTTTAATTCATGTATATTACTGCTATACTGTTGCGGCACTACTGCTACAGTAGTATTACTGCTAGCACAGATACCCCACCCACATCTATGTAGCGTTCCGCCATTCATAAAGTCTTTGGGTTTCAGAGCCGATGGAGTTTCTGTCTGGTGGATGGGCGGGGCAACATTTAGTCAAAAGGTGTTTGTTTACCTTGCTTACGTACTGAATGTTTTTCGACTCTTGGCTCGTAATCATTGGCCATGGCGTCGGCTAGATTATTTTTACTCTATAAAAATTAAAACTATCGGGTTTAGGTTATTGATAATGCTGACAAAATTTGTGTGTGGTTGTAAAATATACATATGTCAACTTTCAGCTACATCCGATGCTTTGACAAGGAGCAAAGTCCAAAAAACCGTGTTACAGAGGCCCTGAATCTCATAGTAGTATACATACTACAATTAGTATAAGTTTTCAGGCTTAGTGTAAAATCAGTACAAATGGAGATTTTGTGTGCTATTTATATTTTTAAAAATATATACAAAGGCAGTACGTAATTCACAGTGTTTATCACTATACAAGACCTTCATGATCAACATATCAGAGACATAACAGAGGTGTCGTTCTGTGAAAGTTACTATCTTAACCTCGGAGAAAAGTGCTGGTACAATCTGTATGTACTATGTTACATACTTACACCACATGCAGTTAATGTACTTTCAGAAGATGTGATCCCATTCGCACTTTTTATAGATGATACACCTCCAGAGTTCTGCCTCGTATGACGTACATTTCTCTCTCTCTCACACTAGTACATGATTTTAAATTGATTGAATTTTACCTTCACCCTCTGCAAACATTATGGTACATACATGATTTTTTTTTTTTTTTCATTGAATTGTGTACCTTCGTTATAACAGACTTGTGAAGTCACCCAGTGACGCAAAGAAAACTCCTTTTACTCTGAGGGAAAAAGAAAATGGCATCCCATGAATTAGGGGTAACGTTAGTATGTGTACGAAAATGAATACGCATGTACGTAGTAATTACTGTAACTATTTTTTATGCCAACCAGTTATTTCTTTTTTAGGGGAATGTACTAAAATAACTTTTAAATCAAATTACAGTAACTTTGATTTCATTTAAAAGTTATCTTAATACTTAGGGAGCATGATTAGGGTCATATTTAGTGTTCAAACTCCGGAAGCAAGCATTTATGAGCATTTTTAGAGACGGTGCCGAACTTACACGAAACTTCCCCTTACGCGAGGGGGTCTGGAACCTAACCTCGCGTAAGTTCGAGGTATTACTGTACAATCCCAGTTTATTAGAGTAAGTGGCCATCATGGGACTATAACCAGAAGCAAATGAATCTGAAAGGAGACTTGATTTTTGTCTAGGTAAATTTTACTTAGAGTTTTGTTGCTGCATACATTAAAAACCATCTAATTATATATACATTATCTTGTATGAAAAGTGAGGGTGCTTGAAAACTATAGAGGAATTCTACAGCACTTCAAATTCCTGAAGGTATCACCTTCATTGGCAATGGGAGACATAGTCGCTAGGTCCGTTTTGTCTACTGTCATTGGACATTTACAGCTATGCATCCACACACACGTACATAAAAGACATACACTCAAACAATTAGCTACACTGATAGTATAAGAGATTTCATCATATGTCATTGGTATGATGCTTAATTCAAGACAAAAAGAGACCAAAATATACAGTAAACACTTGAATATTTGTGCACCCAAACCTCTCCGTTGACTTACCAACAGAGACGCTTTCTGAAGCTAAGGCAGGACATCCTACTGAAATAATCTGCTGATCAAAATCATAGATATTTCTTATTTTAATTCCTTTTTGCTCCTTCCGATCAGGTGGTAGCCAGCTAGATACTTCAGTTCGAAATCAGGACTTCTAGCACTCTCTCTCTCTCTCTCTCTCTCTCTCTCTCTCTCTCTCTCTCCTCTCTCTCTCTCTCTCTCTCTCTTAGGATTGTCATCTGTTGGTAGCTCTGAGATTCTATGGAGGTATTCTGGTCCCTTGAGAAGAAAGTATTTTATTAGCAAGATAAAATCTAAATTTTGGATCAATATTAGCATATCCAAAGTCAATGGGATGAAGTATTTATCTCACGAAATTGGTGCTTCAACAGGAGGCAGCAGGGAACCTGTGCTATTGGCGTCGTCAGTATACTGCTGACATCTCCACTTTCTCTTTCAAGTCTCACTTCTAGAGGTTTGGGTAGTTGAGGTCTATTTGCTGTCTGATCTAGTGCCTCTTCCTGGAACGACTAGTTCATCCTCCTGGAACAGTTAGGCCCTCTTCCTGGAACGGCTAGTTCCTCCTCATGTAACGGCTAGGCCCTCTTCCTTGAACGGCTAGTTCATCCTCCTGGAACAGTTAGGCTCTCTTCCTTGAACGGCTAGTTCCTCCTCCGGGAACGACTAAGCCCCTTCCTGGAACTTCCCTCAGTTGACCCCGAGACAGAACTACTGCTATTGGGGTCAGCCTGTCGCAACCTGAAAAAAAGTGATAATCTTGAAGTAGTGTCCGATCAAGGCTAATCAACTTCCGAGGTGAATAAAGGAACCTTTGGTAATAATGTTACAATTGACTGTGGTATAAAAATGACCTTATCACTTGAGAATTCACTAGAAAACTGTTACAGAGCTTGACAGATTCAAACGCTCCAAACACTTCACTGGTCTGAACACGAACAGGTTGCAGGAATGTTTTCAGACACCCAGAGTTGTTCCCTTAGAGGAGGAGCCGTTGTTGCTGAGGAGGAAGAGTTTGTTGAACATCAAGTGCTTGATTTTAGCCCCACAGATGTCTCTCTCTCTCTCTCTCTCTCTCTCTCTCTCTCTCTCTCTCTCTCTCTCGTCTGTGAACCAGATTCAGCTTCCGATCGTTACCAGGTCTTTTTCCTGAGGGCTTTGATTGTCCAGGACTTGGGAAGGGGCTGCTTGTCATTCCTGCAAACTCTCAGTACACTCGACCTCGCAATATTTGCCTTTGCACTTGCAAAGGTTTGCGTGCATGTGCATGTGTAAGTGCACGAACGCATCTCCAGGGAAGACAAGCAGCAAAAGCACAACACATCAACCGTCAGGGACCTAATTCTGATCGTGTCTCTCTTTCGGAAAGTGATTGACACATCGGGTGATTATGTCACCCATAAATGCCACACAGACTCCTCCAGTGTCGAGTGTGTTTTCCCCATTCTGTTTATCCTGTCTCTCTCTCTCTCTCTCTCTCTCTCTCTCTCTCTCTCTCTCTCTCTCTCTCTCTCTCTCTCTCTCTCTCTCTCTCTCTCTCAAAGACTGTCGAAAAGTGGTGCAAGCAACTGCGTGGGGGAGGGAGGGTCATCAACTTTGTCCAATAAAACAAATTGTTTGATGAGCGAGAGAAGGAAAACCCAGACAGACAGACAGCCAGAGAGACGCTTCAAGAGAGTTCAGGCTCCATGGAGGAGGAGGAGGAGGAGGAGGAGGAGGAGGAAGGAGGAGGAGGAGGCGAGGACATGAATGACGTCATTACCAAGACTGCCCTTTGGTTCAACCATGATAAGATGATTATTATTAAACATAATGTTCTTGACTGAGGATGTGTCTCTCCTCCTTTATACTCTCTGTGCACACACACACACACACACACACATATATATCTATATCTATATCATATAATATATATATATATATATATAGATATATATATATATATATATATATATATATATCCCATATAACTAATAAAATCTTCCTCCAGACTCAGAGGCCAACAAGAAGACAAAGCCACAAATTATCTGTTGATGATCATCATCTGTAGCGGAACTTGTAGTGTCAGAATATGAAAGTGATTTGTAGTGATTCAGAAGTAAGAAGAATGTCAGCATATTTATGGAATAATGGCGAAGAAGAAGAAAACGGCACCTGAGGAAAAAGGAAACGCAAACGTTTAACAGCTGTTGTGGGCATCGTTTCTTCATTGAGACGTCTCTCTTACTCGGTCGAGTAGGAAATGAGAGATGATGGAGATTGCAGAAGTTGACATGAATAATTCTTTCGATGATTTCGCCATCTCTCTCTCTCTCTCTCTCTCTCTCTCTCTGAAGAAACTATGAGAGAAATTGCTGAACGATTTTGAACGAAAGAAAGGCAATTTCATAGTTAATAATATAATAATAATAATATAATAATGATAATAATAATATCCAGAATAAGGCTATAGTTACACTTAGCAGCTGTAGCAAACAACAACTGATGTAAAAGAGTTAGATACATTATGAGACACGTATTAATCAGTGCAGAGAGAGAGAGAGAGAGAGAGAGAGAGAGAGAGAGAGAGAGAGAGAGAGACTTCTTTGAATAGCACGTGAATTTGAAAGGATCATGAGGAATCTAGATCTCAAAACTCAAAACATCAATTGGATTCTTCGTAATTTCCTGATATAATCAATTCTTGTGTGTTGAGGAATAAGTGAATTGGAAATAATTTGAGA
>NC_087222.1:6784156-6789156 GCF_015104395.2 Macrobrachium nipponense | reverse complement strand
TTTTGATTTTCTATTAATTTATTTACTTATTTTTATTTTCTATTTGATATAATTTATTTATTTATTCAATTTATTCTTATTTATTTTTCATTTTACTTTCAAGTTTAAGTTTATTTATTTATTATTTTTTTTCATTTTTATTGATATATTTCCATATTTTATTTAATTTATGTTTATTTTTATTTATTTTTATTTTATTCATATTATAGTAATCAATAATATTATATATAATAATAATACTATATAATATTATATTATATATATAGTAATTATATATATATTATTATATGCATATTAATTAAAAAGAAAAAGATTATGGCCAGCCAGAAACTTCAGCATTTTTTTTCCGTTAAAACTTTATTTTTCCATTCCAACGCCTTACGTTTCGGGATACAAACCCATCTTTCAGGGCTAAAAACAAGGAAAAAACTTAAAATTCTATACATTAAATCAGACTAAAATGGGGCACAGTAACAAATTATGCTTATTTCAAAATATATATATATATAGATTAATTAACATAATATTCAGTGCAAATTCGAATTTTAATTTTAATAAAAAGTCAAGACGAATAACTAATTGAATAAGAGATCGACAGTAAAAGCAAAGCTACTAAGTACAATGACACTTTTCCAAAATAAAATAAACAAACAAACAAAACCTTAAAAACACAAACCACACGTGAACAACATAAGATACAAAATTACGTTATTTACTAAAAAAAAAACAGTAGAAAAAAACATTGAATCGTAACAGGCAAAAAATTTCTGTAATTTGATTACCAAAAGGAGAAAAATTAGAAAAAAAAATAAAAAAAAAATATATTATATATAAAGGGCGGACACAAAGCAAAAAAATTGATAGCGAAACGAGAACTCACCGTACAGAAGTATAGAATAAGACTGAATTATTAGTTTATTTTTGACTAAAGGGGAGAGACAAATACAAAGGCGAGAAGGTTAGAAAAGGGGCGAATGGTCTATTAAGTAGAATGTTCAGGATTGTACAAGCAGCTTGCAATGGTTTTTGATGGAAGGGTTGGGACAATTGTTTTAATGAAGAGGGACCTCGTAGAATGGGTTAATGACGCCTGGTTTATCTATTGCTTGGGTAATAATTTGATTTAAAATCATTGTACCTGAATGTTTATGTTTACATTTTATTGCATGGTTGCGTAATTGCAAGCAAATTCTTTCTTAGAAATAAAGTTATTTCCTGTTCGGGTGACTGACACCAGACCCCCGATGGCAGTCGATGCGAACCTTCAACAGCCGACTCGAATTACCGACATAATGTTTCCCCAAATTACAAATTGGGACAAGTAAACAAATTATAGCCGTTGAAGATCGCATCAACTGCGGTTAGGGTGTCCTTGAAACTTGAAAAGACTGTTCTGATTTTTAAGGGGTTTCTTTGAAGATAAAATTAAATTTAACATATGGGTACTATATTGGCTGAGTAACGACGACGGTGAGCTCTCGTTTTACAAGTTTTAGTATGTAGTTTGAACAAAAACGGCAAGGATATATACAGTTCGTTTTTTAGGTTACATTAAAAGTGGGTTGCTTTTCGGTTAAACCAATGTCATTTAAAACTCTCCTCAGATTTTTCTTCAAATAGGTGGATGGTGGTATTGAGCAATTTCTGTTAAAATAGTTTTTTGCCAAAAAAATCGACTTCACTCTCTCTCCACCACATAAAAACCTCCCTATGTTATTATTATTACTTATTTATTATTATTATTATTATTATTATTGTTTATATTTGTTCTTACTGAAGGAGAGTGGCTGCCTTCAGCTGCACTTATTTTATAGAGGGTTTTTTCTAGTTCTTCTTTATTATGGCTTTTTCATTAATGTTTAGGTTGGCCGAGTAACGCGATTATACGATACATATGAACAAAAGTTCAAGATAAATGAATCTTATGAAGGGTTCATTTATTTTATTGACAGATGGGTGTACAATATCCGTAGAATTATTACAATTATATGGTACAGTATCACTCTAAGTGAATATTTTAATGGCCGATGTTTTATTCTGGATTTGACCAGATTATTTTCAAGGCGTTGTGGTTTGAGTAGACTGTGGGAGAATTTTCGGTGCTAGCCCTAAATTTATAGTCGTCGAGTTCAGCAGGGAGGGCAGCCGCCGAGCTGAGATTTTCATTTGGCCGGGGGTGGCACGTGCTGTTCTCCAACTTTTGCTGTTGGCAGCTGGGAAGGAATCTTCAAGCTACTTTTCAGTGTTTGAAAGCTCCTCGCTGTTTGCAATCTAAGGCAGACTGTGACGTAGCCGAAGCAGAGTTTTTCATTGGCTGTTGGACCGCTGTGTTGATGTCACGGCAGGCCGAAATTTCATCTGCTGCGGGTGTCTGGTTAATCAGGTAATGAACCTTGGTTTGGTTGTCTTCCTCTCGTTTCTGGTATTTGTCATAGTTTAGTTAATAATTTCTTTCGTGACAATTGTGGAGGAGGGAAAAGCACTTTCTTGGGAGGTGTTCAAGAGATGGCTTTTCCCGTTGAACTGAGGAGGGGCTCCAACGGGCGGAGAAGCGTCCTCTGGTCTGGTTGCTCCTCCGATTATCCTTTGTGTTTTGGAATAATTCCGTCACGTGGGAGAATGGGCTTCATTAATGTATGGCCGAAGTAACGGTTTCCTAATGGCCCTTTCCTGTGCACTGGGCAGGAAGGATCCTCTTAGACAGACGTGTTTATGGTTGAACACCAAGATAAGGTCGCCGGGGCATCCCGCGTGCAGGGCATACGAATTGATATACCACCCATTTAGTCTGCTTCAAAAAAAAAAAAAAGAAAAGGAGGGTCCTCCAACACTGCTGAGTTTGGGTTTAGCCCTCCATAATCAGGTCCCCGAGTTCGGCGCTTCTTACCAAGTTAAATGACGAGATTCGATGGATTTGTTTTCCTCATAGGGAAGGTTGTTTTCCCATAATGATCTTCTTCATGGCCTTCTCATCCCTCGGCTGTTACTGTGAATGCATAGTGGGCCTTGTAGAGAGAAAATCTTGATGCTGTCCTTGGGTCCATCATTCCTTTTGTTAGTAACCAGTGCTGTCCAGGGGTTGTTTCTCAACTTCTTTGTTGAACGAGCATCTGTGTGAGACACGGTTATCTAGTTCCTGGTGGGTGTCCTGCCAGGTTAGAAACAGGGGTAAGGGTAAGCTCTCCCTTCAATAGAACATGTTTGAAAGAGGGTCTTCTACCTAAATGTTATTACTTATTTTTATTATTATCATTATAAATTTGTGGCAACGAAACGAAAGAAAGAGAGTAGAGAGAGAGAGAGAGAGGAGAGAGGAGAAGAGAGAGACCTTTAACTTTACCGTTACATCTTGTTCGGGTTTGGCCCCCATGTCCCTCAGTGTGAGGGCACCTCTAATGTCTACCAGAAGAGTTGCTAATGAATCTTCCGGTATATTTGTTTTTGCATCTTCCAATCTTGATGGGTCTGGGATGCAACTTAGATATTTGTCGAGCTTAGTTTCTTAAACAAACCCATCTAAGATCACTCCTGATAGTGTTTCCATTAGATGAGATGGTCAATTGCATTGCAATAGATGCTGTATTGTCTTGTTGTTGCTTTCCTTATTTCTTTCCTGGTATAGATTTGGGCACCATTAATGCTCCACCCTGCTTGCTCTTTCTGATAATTTTATAGCTCCAATGTATGTTTTTCGGGCAAGATTCCTTTCTATCTGTTTCCATGCCTGTATTATCAAGGTTAGCATTCTCTCTCCTCATCCTTTCTAAGACTATATAATTTTAGAAAATTGTAGTCTTTCCCAGTTAGTCAAGATCCTTAACTTCTACTCTAGCTGTGAAGGACTCCTTTTGTACACTTTCTATTTGTGCAATAATCCTTTTTGGTAAGTTGTGGGTACACCAGATCATATTGCAATAATTTCGAAGGTGGACTATGAAAGCATAGTACGCTTTTTTATTTTTTTAAGCATAATCCATCTGTTTCCAGCTTTTTCCTTTTTCTGGGAAGTGCCGTAACAACATTCCCATTTTTGCGTTGCATTTTGTTTTTTTTCAATAGAATTGCTATTTCGAAGTTCATATTGCATAACATGTTCCTATTCCACAACAACCCAACCAAGGTCTTTAACTGCTTCCCTTATTAGTTGGATTCGTCTCGTTATTAGAATCCTCTATATTAATAGATGCTTTCCTTCTTTAATTCTCCATAAAGTACACCTATTTACCTCTGCACCCATTCATATACTTTATTAAGGGTCTATTTGTACAACGGTTCCTATATTCATCACAAGTAATTTCTTTTACTTATTCTTGTGTCATCGGCAAAAGCTACTCACCACCCAGGTCTTTTAACATTACTATGTTTTTGCAATTCATTAATAACAAACAGCAATGCAGCTAACACCGTACCTTGGGGCAAACAGCCGGTATATTCTTACCTTAGCTTTGCATCCAATTTCTCATTGCGCCTTGGCAATAACTATCGGTTTTCTGTTGTTGTTAAAAATTCCTTTTTATCCATAATCCTTACTTTGTCCAACTATTCTATTTTTTCTAATTTTCCTTAGCTAATATATTATGGTCTATTATACCTTGTCAAAAGCTTTTGCAAAGTCTAAGAAACCAAACCCGGTTCCTGGTTTTCTTTTCGCCGTTTATCATATGTTTTTACTTATGTTGCATCATGTGGACTAACAGTTTTGAGCTTGTGTTCTTTTTACCGGGTACAAAACCCATGCTGGTCCTATAATTTAAACAAATTAGTTTTTTATTTAAATGTTTCATTACATTTTTTCTTCATTAACCCTTTTATGCACCTTTCATAATAATGTGATGTTTAGACTCACAGGCCTATTAATTACTTGCCTCTAGTCCCTTGATCCACTTTTTTGAAAGTAAGGGGTAACATATGCTAATTTATGCTCCATCAGATATCTTGCCTGTATCTACACTTTGCCTTAAATAATATTGCCAAGCAGCTTTGGCGATAGAATGAACTAC
>NC_087222.1:6764156-6779156 GCF_015104395.2 Macrobrachium nipponense | reverse complement strand
CATCATCTGTAGCCGAACTCGTAGTGTCAGAGTATGAAAGTGATTTGTAATGATTCAGAAGTAAGAAGAATGTCAGCATATTTATGGAATAATGGCGAAGAAGAAGAAAAAGGCACTTTAGGAAAAAAGAAACGAAAACGTTCAACAGCTGTTGTGGGCATCGTTTCTTCATTGAGACGTCTCTCTTCCTCGGTCGAGCAGGAATTTAGAGATTATGGAGATTGCAGAAGTTGACATGAATTCATTCGATGATTTGGCCACCTCTCTCTCTCTCTCTCTCACTCTCTCTCTCTCTCTCTCTGAAGAAACTACGAGAGAGATTGCTCGACGATTTTGAGCGTAAGTAAGACAGTTTTATATCTAATAATAATAATAATAATAATAATAATAATAATAATAACTCACTGTCCCCACTACTCTTCGTAGTAGCCATGATTCCCATGACAAAAGTACTACAGAAGATGGATGCCGGGTACCAACTCAAGAAAAGAGGCAACAGAATCAACCATCTGATGTTCATGGACGACATCAAGCTGTATGGTAAGAGCATCAAGGAAATAGATACCCTAATCCAGACTGTAAGGATTGTTTCTTGGGACATCAGGATGGAGTATGGAATAGAAAAAGGCGCCTTGGTCAACATACAAAAAGGCAAAGTAACGAAAACTGAAGGGATAAAGCTACCAGATGGGAGCAACATCAAACACATAGATGAGACAGGATACAAATACCTGGGAATAATGGAAGGAGGGGATATAAAACACCAAGAGATTGAAAGACGACGATCAGGAAAGAATATATGCAGAGACTCAAGGCGATACTCAAGTCAAAACTCATGGAGGAAATATGATAAAAGCCATAAACACATGGGCAGTGCCAGTAATCAGATACAGCGCAGG
Organism: Macrobrachium nipponense; assembly: GCF_015104395.2. Lineage (NCBI taxonomy): Eukaryota > Metazoa > Arthropoda > Malacostraca > Decapoda > Palaemonidae > Macrobrachium > Macrobrachium nipponense. The sequence continues at coordinate 6,778,257 of NC_087222.1, read as the reverse complement.
AATAGTCGAATGGACGAAGGCAGAACTCTGCAGCATAGATAAAAAAACCAGGATACATATGACAATACACAAAGCACTACACCCAAGAGCAAGTACGGACAGACTATACATAACACGAAAGGAAGGAGGGAGAGGACTACTAAGTATAGAGGACTGCGTCAACATCGAGAACAGAGCACTGGGGCAATATCTGAAAACCAGTGAAGACGAGTTGGCTCAAAGAGTGCATTGGGACAAAAGGACTAATAAAAGTCGAATTGAAGACCCAGAAATTACAGAGACAGTAGAATGAATTACAGACAGAACCAGAGGACTGGGCACAAGCCAACCAATGCCACGGAATATAACCTGGAGACAGACTAAAGAACTAGCCAGCGATGACACATGGCAATGGCTACAGAGGGGAGAGCTAAAGAAGGAAACTGAAGGAATGATAACAGCGGCACAAGATCAAGCCCTAAGAACCAGATATGTTCAAAGAACGATAGACGGAAATAACATCTCTCCCAATATGTAGGAAGTGCAATACGAAAAATGAAACCATAAACCACATAGCAAGCGAATGCCCGGCACTTGCACAGAACCAGTACAAAAAGAGGCATGATTCAGTGGCAAAAGCCCTCCACTGGAGCCTGTGCAAAAAACATCAGCTACCTTTGCAGTAACTAAGTGGTACGAGCACCAACCTGAGGGAGAGAGATAAAACGATCAGGCAAAGATCCTCTGGGACTATGGTATCAGAACGGATAGGGTGATACATGCAAACAGACCAGACGTGACATTGATTGACAAATCAAGAAGAAAGTATCACTCATTGATGTCGCATACCATGGGACACCAGAGTTGAAGAGAAAGAGAGGAAAAAATGGAATAAGTATCAAGATCTGAAAATAGAAATAAGAAGGAATATGGGATATGCCAGTTTGAAATCGTACACCCATAATCATAGGAGCACTAGGCACGATCCCAAGATCCCTGAAAAGGAATCTAGAAAAACTAGAGGCTGAAGTAGCTCCAGGACTCATGCAGGAAGAGTTGTGATCCTAGAAACGGCGCAAATAGTAAGAAAAGTGATGGACTCCTAAGGAGGCAGGATGCAACCCAGAACCCCACACTATAAATACACCCAGTCGAATTGGAGGACTGTGATAGAGAAAAAAAAAAAAAAAAATGAATAATAATAATAATAATAATAATAATAATAATAATAATAATAATAATAATAATAATAATAAAACAACAAGAGATGAAGGACACGATCAGGAAAGAATATATGCAGAGACTCAAGCCGATACTCAAGTCAAAACTCAACGCCAGAAATATGATAAAAGCCATAAACACATGGGCAGTGCCAGTAATCAGATATAGCGCAGGAATAGTGGAATGGACGAAGGTAGAACTTCGCAGCATAGACCAGAAAACGAGGAAACAGATGACAATACACAAAGCACTACATCCAAGAGCAAATATGGACAGACTATACATAACACGAAAGGAAGGAGGGAGGGGACTGCGTCAACATCGAGAACAGAGCACTGGGGCAATATATGAAGACCAGTGAAGACGAGTGGCTCAAGAGCGGCATAGAAGAAGGACTGATAAAAAGTAGTACGAAGACGCCAGAAATATACAGAGACAGGAGAAGACAAGCAGAACATAGGAATGGCATAACAAACCAATGCACGGACAATACATGAGACAGACCAAAGAACTAGCCAGCGATGATACGTGGCAATGGCTACTGAGGGGAGAGCTCAAGAAGGAAACTGAAGGAATGATAACAGTGGCACAAGATCAGGCCCTAAGAACCAGATATGTCCAAAGAACGATAGATGGAAATAACATCTCAACCATATGTAGGAAGCGCAATACGAAAAGTGAAACCATAAACCACATATCAAGCGAATGTCCGGCACTTACACAGAACCAATACAAAAAGAAGAGAAAGAAAGGGAAAAAATGGATAAGTATCAAGACCTGAAAATAGAAATAAGAAGGATATGGGATATGCCAGTGGAAATTGTACCCATAATCACAGGAACACTAGGCACGATCCCAAGATCCCTGGAAAGGAATCTAGAAAAACTAGAGGCTGAAGTTGCTCCAGGACTCATGCAGAAGAGTGTGACCTGAGAAACGGCGCGCATAGTAAGAAAATGATGCTTCTAAATGGAGGCCGGAATGCACCCTGGAACCTCTCGCCATAAATCCACCATCGAATTGGAGGACTGTGATAGAGCAAAAAAAAAAAAAAAAGTAATAAATAATAATAATAATATCCGGAATGATGCATACACTTAGAAGCTGTAGCAAACAACAACTGATATAAAAGAGTTAGATACATTATGGGACACGTAATAATCAGTGCCAAGAAAGAGAGAGAGAGAGAGAGAGAGAGAGAGAGAGAGAGAGAGAGAGACCCTTCTTTGAATATCACATGAATCTGAAAGGGTTATAAAGAAGCCAGATCTCAAGACTCAAAAGGTCAATTAGATTCTTCCGTGATTTACTGATACTCGATTCGTGTGTGGTGGAAGTCAAAGGATTATATTGCAGATAAGAGATCAATTTACAATACTATAAATTTAATCATGAATTCGATAAGTATTTTTATCTCTCTCTCTCTCTCTCTCTCTCTTTATGAATGTATGTATGTATGTACGAGGCAGTTGCACTAACGTGCCCTCTGATAGGCCCACCCCCAGAGATTCAGGAACCGACTGACGTCACGGGCAAAACCCAACAACCTTCTGCTTCTCATCTTCTTCTTCAGCGAGAGTTCTTGGAAATGGCTGAGGTCAAACCCACTCCGCGCCCCCTCCGCCCCCCCCCCCCCCCCCCCCCCCAACCCCTCCCCCCCGCCTCCCTCCCCCCCCGCCCCCGAGACCCCGGCCCCGAGACATTTGGTGCCTGAGTACAAGTGACCCATTGCTGAAAATATTCTGTGTACTCACACACGCACCTTGTTGATTTGTGCTCTCATTGATGATGAAGAAGAAGAAGAAGAAGAAGTCTTGGAGATTTGGCCTCCTCGCGATTCTCTCTCTCTCTCTCTCTCTCTCTCTCTCTCTCTCTCTCTCTCTCTCTCTCGATAGTCCTACATATTGACACAATAGATAAATGTACTGTGGTGTATGTATGTTTGTATATGTATGCATGTATGTATGTATGCAAGCATGCACACTTGAAGGTAAAGCAGGCCACAGCACATCCAAGCTCTGATTAATATCGAGTCGCCTCATCGCCAGTGAAGAAGAAGGAGAAGAAGAAGAAGAAGAAGAAGAAGAAGAAAAAGAAGAAGAGGCATCTGGTGATGACGACAAACAGATGACACATGAATCGCCTCTTGCGTCTCTCGGCTCTTGTTCTCCTTCTTCTTCTTCGTCTTCTTCTTCTTCTCCTTCTTCTTCTTCGTCTTCTTCTTCTTCTTCTTCGTCTTCTTCTTCTTCTTCTAATACGTCAATCGTGACCTTTTCGTTATCATCGCCTGGCTTTGTTAAGACTATGAGAGAGAGAGAGAGAGAGAGAGAGAGAGAGAGTAACAATAAGAAGGGTTGAGTTCAACACGAGACCTTATTCCTTTTGGTTAAGCGCCCGAGTGGAGGGATGGATGGATGCATGCAGACTCCTCGTCAAAGCTACCATAACTGGAAGACGATAATAAAGAGGGACGACAACGACAGACAGAATCTCTCTGTCTCCCTCCCTCCCTCCCTCACTTACTCACTCCCTCCCTCCCTCCTCCCTCCCTCACTTGCTCACTCTCTCTTGAGAGGAGAACTCAGCAACATTGACTGATTGATTGATTGACTAATTGACTGACTGATGTGATGCACAGCAAGCACAATAATAAGTAAACTGGTTCTAATTAATATCAAATAATGGCAGGACTTTAAATCAAGCATAAATCAAGCATTCAGATGGATTTTCATTCCAGTAATAATAATAATAATAATAATAATAATAATAATAATAATAATAATAATAAATAATAATAATAATAATAACAATAATAATAATAATAAATAATAATAATAATAAATAATAATAATAAAATAATAAAAATATAATAATAATAATAAGTAATAATATATATAAAATAATAATATATAAAAGATATGATAATATTATATTATATATATATATATTTATATATATATATTTTTTTTTTTTTTTTTTTTTTTTTTTTTGCTCTATCACAGTCCTCCAATTCGACTGAGTGGTATTTATAGTGTGGGGTTCTGGGTTGCATTCTGCCTCCTTAAGAGTCCATCACTTTTCTTACTATGTGCGCCGTGGCAGAGTGGGTTAGGTCATCAATGGACTGGTTAAGCAACATTGGGGCTGGTCAGTTGTTGGATGGGTGACCGCTCTCATCAGTGTTGATTCCTTGGGAAAGGATCTTTACCATCATTTCCTCAGTCTACTCAGCTGTAAATGCGTACCTATCCCTGATGGGTTAGGGTCCAGCTATGGGTTGAATAGCAAAACTCAGCAATGATGTTAAAAAATGAAGGAATAAACGACAACGACGTAAATGGAACCTCTGGCAACAGAGGAGCTTCGTCCGGCAACCAGGTATTCGACCCAATTGAAGGGGAAGACGGTCAGGTACTTGGAGGTCGTCATCCAGCAACTGACCACCACAACAACAGTAACCAACAGCCTCTGATTGGAGATAATGAATAATAATAATAATAATAATAATAATAATAATAATAATAATAATAATAATAATAATAATAGTTATTATTATTATTATTTATATTATTATTATTATTATTATTATTTGATGATAGGAGAAATGGCAGACAGATCTCCTTCGGAGTCAACAGCGCAGAAGAAGAAGAAGAAGGACAACAGAAAGAGATTCTTCAATGACTGAAGAAGGAAGGTTCAAGTTCGCGAAGAAAGATCCAAATTGCATTGCAATCAACAGGGATACAAATCAGTTATTGGGATCAGGCTGTTTCTTCTGCACGTATTCCATTTTGGAAATTGATAGTGACTCTCTCTCTCTCTCTCTCTCTCTCTCTCTGTGTGTCTTCTGTTCTTCATAGGAATGCTGCTCTGAGGTGCAGAACTGATCACAGGAAATAATGGTAATACTTTTGTGTTCAGCCCTCAAACGACGGAGAGAAATAAACAGCCTCATTATTAATTTCTGTAAATGATGCTTTGATTCCCTGACGGTATCTGTCTATTCTTTCTTCTTCTTCTTCTTCTTCTTCCTCCTCTTCTTCTTCCTCTCTTGCGTTTAACGAAAAGGAATAAAGTTAAGCACTGAACTCCACTACGCAGTAGTTTCTTTGTGATTAGATACAGTTTCTACTTATTATCATTCTCTCTCTCTCTCTCTCTCTCTCTCTCTCTCTCTCTCTCTCTCTCTCTCTCTCTCTGTTTTCCAGATACCAAAATAAAAACTCTTACATGGGAATACAAAATATTACAATTATATGTCGTTGCTTTTGCAATGCATATCATCCTCTCCGTTACTGCATGAAGTGTTGTATAATTATTTGTAATATTTTCAGATACCTTATTTTACTTAGAGTTAATTAATATGTTCTAATAACGTATGTTCAGATTTCGCATAACATAATTATAACGTAGAATGTGGAAAGAGAGAGAAATTAGCATTGTCTGCTCAAAGCAGGAAAGTTGCTGTTATCACTTGAGATAAGGAGATCTCGATGCCTCCGTTTTGTTTTGGAATCCTGTCAATCTTACCAGGCTCGGGACTTGTTTCAGACTTGTGTCTTTCACCATTTTTTCTGTAAAGTTATGTCATATTAGAAGCTTCTAGAAAGCTTCTGGCTAAAACTTTTCACATACATCTGGTACCTGTCATTTCATATAAGTAGTTAGAGATGTTTTTGTATTGAAAACTATCTAATATTACTGGTAAATTAACTCTTATATCTCTCGATTTGTCAAAAAAGAATTTGTTGACTCGTAAATAGCTTAAATTTTGAAGTGGAAAGGAAATGACAAAACTTGATTTCTTTCGAGAAAATTCTATAATCATAGCTTTTATTTTAAAGGACTGTTATCGTCTTAAATCGTGTAATAATAAACGTTATTAATTTTATGATTGTACTCGCACTTTCTCTCTATTTATTGTTTTGAAAGAAAATTATAAGGATTTAGCAAAGACCTGGCCCTAAAACGTTCTGCTCTATGTTACATCCATTTTGGGCCGAGGTCTACTGATCAGTTTTCATACTACGAGAGCAAATTTTTGTTCATTCCGATATCAGAGACCATTGCGTTAGTTGGGAGTCTCTCTCTCTCTCTCTCCTGTAGGAGATAATTTAGATTTTCACATAAACGTAAAGATTTTGTATTTAGTGGTCTTTCACTCATAAATTTTAGATTTGGTATTTCTTAGATTTATTTAATACCACTTATTGCTTATTTGTGGAATCTGAACAGACATTGTACAAGTGTGTAACGGCTCCTTTTTTGGAATACTTTGGTAAACCTTTTGAGTACTACAGTGAAGTTTTGGAATATGGTGAATGTTTGGAGCTAGCTGCAGTAGAAACATAATTGGTACCAAGGGAATGTGTTATTACAAGTTTTAAGTTGCAACTTAGAAACATATTTACAGTGGTTTGGTGAAATTATTTAATTTTTTACACGTTGCAAATTTTTATGTTCTGTGTTTAATTCTTTTAAAGTGATTTTTTGTGCATTTATCCATTTTTCTTATTGAAATTATTTTTGTGCATTTGTCCATTTTCCTTACTGAAGAGTGTGTTTTTTACGTATATTTGTATGATTAATGCTTTCTTAGCGTTTTTTGCAGTTTTGGTATTTTCCATAATGTTCTGTGTTTGCATTTACATTCACAATTTGATTAACTTAATTGTTTTCATTAATTAATCGTTGCATTTTTAATTGAATTTAACACTTGTGAATTACTTTGCATTTACTTAGAATTCTTTTCAAGTTTTGTTGTTGTTTAACACTTGTGAATTAATTTCCAATGTCTCTCTCTCTCTCTCTCTCTCTCTCTCTCTCTCTCTCTCTCTCTCTCTCTCTCTCTCTCTCAACATAAGAGAAGGTGGGAACTCTATGAAAATGTCACAAAACTTGTTCTGTGCAAAAGTGAATCTTCATCTTGTAACATGCAGAAGTTAACACTGTCATTATCAACTTCATTATCATCTTTGTTTTCCCTCTTATGATGGCATCGCCATTTTTGTACAATAAAATGCATCTTTCTTCATTTTCCTTTATCCCTCAAAATCGAGGAGCAACGAAGCAGCTGCCCCACAAGTGGCACTCGCGAAGTCCTATCACGACCCTGTCGAGTGCTTACTGACAAACCTCTTCTTAATCATCTGGTCATGATGACACAACTGGCGCCTGTACACACATTCCCAGCCTCTCAGTCATCCACTTGAACTCTGGTGTGATGCCAGAGAGACGACGTCCTTGAACAGTGGACTGAGTCACTGCCTGGCTGATGTGTCCTCTTGAGAACTGGGTATATAAAGCCCCAGGGCTGCAAGGGAAAGCCAGTCAGTGGGTCTCTTCTGTGGGAGAAATGGCGAGAGAAATTTTTGCACTTATCTTCCTCCTGACAGTGGGGAATTTAGCCTACTGTCAGGAATGGGAGAATCTTCTCTTCATCAAGATGGTAGAAATGCTGGAGAAGCAAGAAGCAGCCTTGAGCCAGCTGAAGGGTAATGCTTTGTTTTTCATTTCTTTTCTCTAAAGATAAAATAGGCCATTCATGGTTTTTATTCACTTTCATTATCACCTATCACAATTCCCAACCTCCTCCAGGGTGTGATGCCATTTGTTCAGGCACGCTTTCCTTTTGGGCTCCATTCGCCTTCCTTTGCATAAGGTGCGTCTGGGAAGGTTCCTTAGATTCACTGTTCTCTTACTTTTCTGTTCGGAATCCATCGTTATTGCTGTCTCTCTCTCTCTCTCTCTCTCTCTCTCTCTCTCTCTCTCTCTCTCTCTCTCTCTCTCTCCTGGCTGAGTGAAGGGGGAGTCCTGGAAGACTTGGATTTCTCTGCCTGGTGGACTGGCTCCACCACATCTTCTTGCTTACTTCTGGAAGGTTCTCTTTGATTGATTTGTGGTGTCATTACAGTTTCTTGTTGGCATACAATCTTCAGTGTGTGCAATGAACTTGATTCCTTGTTGATTAAATGCTGACAATTTATTTTTACATTAAAAGTGGGGTTCCTTTTTATCGTTATCTCTAGCAATATGAAACTAATCTCTAGCTTTCAGCTCAATTTCAGAAGTTCATTATGTTTTCCTCATATATGCAATGCCCCAAGACAGACCTTACGACCCTCAGAGTCATACCTGCAGCATGACCTGGAACTAAGACTGATAGATCAGTCTTAGCTTCAGGATTTGCTTGACTCTCCTTTGGTTACATCCACAGCACAGCTCAAGTGCCAGGGGGCATGGCTGTTTGCTGCAGGACAAGGCTTCCCCTTCATTAGCAAGAGATTACTGAATATGATTGTCAGTTATGCAGGGAATTCAATGATATCTAACAAACCATAATTGTGCTACTAAGTGTTCTTGTTTACATGGTAGGTCAGCCCTGGAGTTCTATTTCCTGACTATCTTCAGCTGAAAAACGTTTCTGCTCAGATTTCTAATAATGCCCTGGGTCTGATTATAGGTGGTTTTTCAGACATCTAAGAGGACCAGTCTGTGGTGTAGCTAGTGAGGATAACCTTCGCTGGAAAGAAGACTCTCAATAGCATATTATGCACCAGGTTCCTGTTCCATTTTTCTGTTTGTATAGACAATACTGTATTAATAGTCATGATCGTCAGACAATACTTGGTGTTACCTTCAACTCATAGCGTTCTTTCCCACAGCAGCTAAAAAGCTTTTCATCTCCAGCTGCCAGGAAACAAAGGTTTTGTTCATTAGGCTACTTCAGGTCTTTCTTTTCTGCTACTGCCTATATCTCTTCTCCTTCGTGTCATGGCGTCTACAGCCATAAAGCTTAGCATTGTTGTTAGGTTTTCTACACCTACAGAGATGACATTATACATGGCATCTGTTTCAGATCTTCATCTTGGCTGTTGTTGTTATGCTTTTCCTTTCTTAGTGTCTGAAGCCTGTCAAGATCTTCATCCTTTACAAAGATTACTGGAAGATGCAATTTCATTTTCCACAGGGAACTTCATTTAAAGCTCACTCAGTCCCTTCACCCCAAGAGCCAGTGTGTGAGAGCTGCTCACTTTGAAGGACTTCCACATTCACACTCTGTCACACTGTTATGTTGCCACACATCCCAGTACCAGGAGCCTTCTGTTCCTTGCATTGTCAAGCCATGAATTGGTCTTCATAGCAGTTTTTGTTGCGCTGGTTTCTGTTACTTTAAAAATGTTGTTATATTTGTTATGTATGCTTACTACATTTGTTTTCTGTTGAAGTTTTAATTGATTTTAGTTTCTATACCTTTGCTGTTTTCTGATCTATTTTCTGTTTTCTTCAGTGGTGGGTAGTTTCCCCTCATCTCTTACACAAGTGAAGAGAAAAGCCAGAGTCAGCCCCGGCTTCTTCACTAGAAATCTATAATGAACACAGAAGAACCTTTGTATACTCTCCAGCATAACTCTCTCTCTCTCTCTCTCTCTCTCTCTCTCTCTCTCTCTCTCTCTCTCTCTCTCTCTCTCTCTCTCCTTTCTAGGACTCTGGCTAATGAGTTTTCTCATGTCTCCATTTTATTCACATATTCCTTGTGCAGTATAGTTTTAAAGATAAAGACCAGCTTTTTTAAAACAATGACTTATCTTTCCAGGAATGCAGGAGAAACAGGAACAGGTCGAAGGCAAACTTCAAGGTAATTCTTATGTAGTATTTTGCTACTTCCAAATGTTTATGTTCTGCTTCATAACAAACTCCTATACATCATGAGTCTCTGATTCATAGAATGAGGCAAGTTACTGTGAATGTCAGCCTAGTGTTTTGGGAAGAGAGACTAATAATCTCCAAACAATGACTGATCTTTTCAGAAATCCAGGAGAAACAGGAACACGTCGAAGGCAAACTTCAAGGTAATTCTTATATATTTTACTTCCAACTGTTTATGTTCTGCTACATGACAAATTCTTATACTTCATAGTCTCTCTGCTTCATAGAATGAGTCAGGGAGTTGCTGTTGAAGTGAGGAGACGAATGATCTCTAAACAATCCTTTCTATTTCCAGAAATGCAGGAGAAACTTCAAAACGTCGAAATTAACCTTCAAGGTAATTTTTGTCATTTTTTCCGAGTTTGTGTTTTACTAAAGAGCAAAGTTCTTTACTTAAAGAGTAAAGAAAATAAAATCAAGTTTGTGTCAGCTTCATGCTTCTTAGGCCAAATTTTTTTCTACAGAGAATTCCTGATAAAAGGTCACAGATAAAGCCAACTTTGACTGACACATTATACTCTAATATCTCTATAAGCTCATAATCAGTACCATATATGCTGAATGTTTTGTGTCTGTAGTTTCAACTGATTTGTAACTAAGGAAGACACTAGAGTCCTGCATAAGGTAACGCTGATGATATACTGCTCAATATTCTAAAGTGGTTATGAAAGTCAAAGTTTATGAGCTATTGTTTATTCTCTTAATTTCTTCATGGACAGCAACAGACAGCCAGGACTCTCTGCAAAGTGATTATGTACTCACTTTGCAGAGGGTCCTGGCTGTCTGTCGCTGTACGTAAATAAAGCGAAAGAATAACCAATAGCTTATAAAGTTTGATTTCCATAACCACTTCGGAATATTGAGCAGTATATCATCAGAGTTACCTAATGCAACTCTAGTTTCTTCCTTAGTTATGAATCAGTTGAAACTACAGACACGAAGCTTTCAGTAAGACAGCCACTGACATCAAGGGGTCACAAATACCTTTCAGGTGTTCCATCTCGTGGTGAAGTTCTGGAAAGGAAAAATCAGTCTTCCTTTACATGGCAGCATCATCAAAGGACACTGGATTCAAATGAAAATGTAACAGAGTGAAGTAAGTTCTGCCACTTCGGAATATATGGTACTGATTAAGTGCTCCAGAGATGATGGCAGGATCATGCAAAGCCTTTATACTGAAAACACCAGGTTTAGGAGTAGCTGGACTCTCTAAAGACTCTGTCATAATACACATTTCCACTCCCACCTTTTTAAAAGAATTTCAGTTTAACGTTGAATATATGACCAGGGCTGGGACATGCATGACTCACATGTGTTTGTGCGTGGGTGGGTGTGTGCCTGCCCATGCAGGTAAGTGAGAAAGAATGCTCACCATCACTTGCAGAGGGCGTTTTAAGTATTGGAAAAAATGTACAGATTAATAGTAATTGATGTTCAAGATTTAGTTGACATATAGAACGCTCTGACCCAGCACCTTTGGAGACAGATAGGACCCTTCCTTCATTCCTTCCTTCCTTCCTTCCTTCCTTCCTTCCTTCTCCCATTTCATTCTATGGGAAGGAAGCAATACTCTTACAATCATAGCAGAAAGATCTGATAGAGTCTTCATACTTAATGGGTCTCAAGTCAGCCTCATGACTGAAGCATCTTCTAAAGGAGATTATTTTTCTCTTTCCAGATATCTGGACGAAACTGGAGACATTAGAAGGTAACTGCAAAGCTTCTTCTTCTTTCCTTCTTTAGTGTTCGTCACTCGCTTCTTGAGGCTCAATTCTGACGGTTGTAGAAAGCAGAGAATAGTCAATGTTAGGTTCAGTGATACTGAATGATAAGAACAAGGAGATGGTCTCTTACAAAGCAGGATTATTAAAATATCATGGCAGGAGAATGGATGATTAAGACCATTGGAACTGACTGCATAATTACTCCTCTATCATTTAGTTTATTTAGGGTCTGGTTCTTTTAGGATAACTTACACATGTTTAATTAAGAATTTTATGTCATCGTACTGATATATATATATATATATATATATATATATATATATATATATATATATATATATATATATATATCATATATATATATATATATATATATATATATATATATATATATATATATATATATATATATATATATATATATATATATATATATATATATATATATATATATATATATATATATATATATATATATGTATATATATATATATATATATATATATATATATATATATATATATATATATATATATACTTCATCTCGAGTACATCCTGCATATTCCAGTGATCCATCAGGAAACCAAAGGCTGCCTTGGAAGGGAGGACTTGGAGCACTTCAAGAACATATCATCAGCAGGTAAGTTTTTCATATGAGAGGGATTTTATATGATTCTTAATTGACTGTTTTTGTAATATTTCCCATTGTCAGTAGTAGAAATGAATGATACTAAGATTTGTATTGGTTAACTAAGCACTATGGTAAAGAACTTTGATAAGATAAGACTTAGACATATTATGAGTAAAAGTATGAATAGCATCTGAAGTGCATAATAAGAGTTCCAGGTAAGTGTTCATAGGATGACTTTTCCTTTCCAGGACAAGAACTGGAATCCTCCCTTCGCCAGGGAATGTCTAGAGTCATCTCTTTGTTGGAGACTGGAGGAATAGGTCAGTCACACTTATGTTCTAGAAAGGATTATAGAATTGTTACATATATTTCTCTGTAGATGCAAATTCAGTTACACTGAGATGTTTCTATCTTGATTCACTAGATCAAGGAATCCCTTTCTGGAGAGTTTATCTATCGGTCATTTACTCATCTTTCTATGTGAGTTTTATCTTAGGGAATGTATGGAATGACTGCTCACTGCTCTGTTATATCAATGTTCCTGTCTACCTGGATTTGCACAGGATAGTTCGCGCTGTGAAGGTGAGAGAGAGACATTCTCATTTCAGTGTTCTTTTCTTCTTCTTCTGTTCTTCTCCTACTCTGGCATAAATTCGTCGTTGACTTCTCTTTTTAGGTCGGGCCAAAAGAGAAGAATCAATATAATTACATTTTCCCTTAGTTATGATAACAGTCATGTTGAACCAGCTTTCTTCCCTTATAATTCTACTTCACAAGGAATATTGAGTTAGTTTTGAGAAATGTTTCGAGTCTGCCTCTAACAACAACAATCCTGAGTTTGGGGTCGTTCTGATTGACTGCCCTCCTCGATGCCAGCAGGTGCAAACCTTTGAGACAGCAGTGTCCTTTCTTTTGTGTGTCCCGTTTTAAGACTTCTGCCTCACTCCATAACAACCAAAAAAGCAAGATGAGACTTGTGGGTCTTTCTCCCCTCAAAGTTCACCCTTGTCCACCTGATGACCTTCCAGAATTAAATGGAAGCTCTTTCCCTAATAGGATCAGACAGATAAAATTCCAAGTCACCATTTCAACTGCCTTTCCTGCTACAAGGAGCATTTGTCTTTCCTTAATATGGAAATTATATCTGATTTCATGACGGGTTTGGTTTCGTAATCATCTGTTATACGTTTATACGCATTTAAGAGTTCAATTGTTTTTATCCAGCATCATATCAATTGCAAGTCCCCCTGTATGTCTCCTGAAAGGACATCAGCTGCCCTCCCTCAGAACAAAAGAAAGAGACATTCCGCAAGGCCTCTTTCCTCAAAACTATTAATCATTGCCTCCCGAACAGACATCGACGAGTGCACCCAAGGGAAGGATAACTGTAGCCCCCTGGCAACATGCAAGAACTCCGTTGGGAGTTACAACTGCTTCTGCAACCCACCTTTCGAGGGAGATGGACGAACCTGTGGTAAGGGAAGACGAACCTTTGTGTTTCTGAGCCTTTTTGCTTCAGAGTGAAAATTTGTGAAGAAAGTCGGCAGAAAAGAGCTGAATTTTTGGCTCTCGTGTAACCTTCCTCATTCCTGCAGCCTCTTTTTCCTCCTCCTTCCAGAGTTCCCATGCAAAAGCCCGGCAAAGGTCTTCGAGGGTCTGTGATGCGTGGTAATGTTGAAGGAAGTGAGGACCTTTGAGGAGTTAAAGGTCATCTGCCATGAGGCAGGTGGCCATCTCCTGCAAGACTTTACCCATACAAGTTTACAGGAAGTTGGTGGGGCTTTTCCTTCTTCTGGTAAGTTACTTCCTGACTTAATCTAATAATAATATTCATCAA
>NC_087222.1:6703074-6763656 GCF_015104395.2 Macrobrachium nipponense | reverse complement strand
TAGGTGACATCATCTCTTGCCACTTGAGGGAGGAACAGGTACAACTGACCCAGATGTAGTCAATTCATTCTGCCCAACCATCAATCTGTGGGGAGGAGGGAGGACTTTAAATTAAATAATTGTTTGGTAAGTATGCAATAAAATTTAATTTCATTATAAAAATTACATTCTTATTGCAGTGTCTTACCGAGTAATTATACAGCTGATTACCCATTGTGAGGATGGGGGCCTGTGGCTGTATGCTTAATTAAAAAATATAACAGGATTCTTGAAAAAAGACAACGGTCAACACTGCTAGTGCTTGTTGTACCTTACCTTGTAAGATAGTTAATGCAGGATATTACTGCCTCTGGTCGGTGCTCATCTTACGTAGTAGAGAGCTTCGATGTCTGTCCAAAGAGTGCCTTTGGAGTCATGGCACTTCACAATATTGCCCTTGCCCTGGGCGAAGACCAGTACTGCATACAAGCGAACAACAAGTCACCTACACCATCTTAAAAACCTATACCCACCATATTAAAAACAATTGACTGGCGAGTACTCCAGGTCCAAGTACCCCAGCTTCCCTTAACACAGCAACCTTGATACAAGGCGAAAATACAAAGAGGGATCCACCCCTATGTTGTTTTCTCCTAACACCATGCCAGCTAGGGAAATAGGACCAAGAGAAATAGTCTTCAAACACTGTCTCAATCTCTTTCTGGTACTGAGATGCAAACACCAACTTTGACCTCCAAAAGGTACTCTGCAGAAAAGCAGACAGCGGCAAATTATGTCAGAACGCCAGAGAGGTAGCTACTGCTCGGACTTCATATACCTTGACTTTTAACACGGAATAATCTTCTTTGTTGACTTGAGAATATGCTTCAATAATAAAAATTCTCTCCAGAAGAGGGAGATCGCATTCTTCGAAAGAGGAAGAGAGGGATTCTTCACCGAACACCACAGGCGAGTAGATGGTCCTCTTATTTTCTCTGTTCTGTGGAGATAACATCTAAAAACTCTTATTGAGTATAAGTCTTTCCTCTTCCTCCGGACCAAGAATATCGGTCAAATTCTTGATTGTGAAGGAGCAGGGCCAAGGTTTTGAAGGGTTTTCATTCTTGGCTAGAAAACTCAACATTAACGAGCAAACTGCATCCCCTTGTGAGAAGACAACTCTTTTCTCCATGGCATGGAGTTCACCAATACGTCTTGCTGAAGCTAAAGCTATCAAGAATAATGTCTTCTTGATTAGATTCCTCATCGAAGAAGACCGCATCAGTACAAAAGAAGAACTCGAAAGCCACTTGAGCACTACGTCAAGGTTCCAAAAACTGAATCTTTAGGGCACTTAGAAGTTTTGAAAGACTTAATCAAGTCCAAAAGGTCACTATTATTAGACAAGTCTATACTCCTGTGCTTAAATAGATTTGCTAAAATCGCTCTGTAACCCTTAATCGTCGAAGGAGCCAAGCGTCTAGATACTCTTAGGAAAACAAGAAAATCTACTATCTTGCTAATAGAGATCTCAGAAGAGACTTTATTCTGCTTACACCATCCTCTAAATGCTCCCCACTTGTATTGGTACATTCTGTTAAAAGAAGCTCTTCTACACTTGGTCATAGCTTCCGAAGCTCTTCTCGAAAAGCCTTTTGCTCTGACAAGGCTCCTGACAGTCTGTAGCCTGTCAGGGCCAGAGCGGACAACCCTTGATGGAACCCTGCAAAATGCGACTGTCTGAGTAGCAACTTCTTGGATGGTAGGAGTCTCAGAAGTCTACAAGTAGACTGAGAAGATCTGGAAACCATTCCCTTCTTGGCCTGAATGGTACTATGAGAATGAGACACATTCTGATGAAAGCAGTCCAGCAGCATTACGTTGACAGATCTTGAACTGGAGGTAAAATAGAGGGAGTCGATTGTTGCTGGAAGTGGCGAATAGATCTATCGCTGGTTTTCCCCATATAATCCAAAGGCAGGGCCTAACCTTAGAATCAAGAGTCCATTCTGACAAAAGACCCTGTTGACCTTGACTCAATTCGTCCGCCAAAACATTCATCCTCCCCTGGATGAACCGAGGAATCAGAGACACTTGCTTCCTTTCTGCCCATGAAAGGAGTTCTCTTGCTTTCTTGTAAAGGGAGAAAGAGCATGTTCCCCCTTGCTTTCGAATGTAAGACAGCGCACTGGAGTTGTCTACATGTACTGCCACCGCTTTCCTGTAATCTGGTGAATGAAGCTTTTTTAACGAAACCAGTCTGAAAAAGGTGATTTTCTTTCTCTCTCTCTCTCATTCTAGGACAAGATTTACCAGTAAGTTTATCAAATCTAATATTAAAAATTTGTAGAACTACCATGCAGTAAGTGAAGCATAAAGATGGATGCATACCGGGTTGATACCCCCCTCTAGATAAGTAAGTTCAAAATAGTAAAAGAGAATAATAAAAGTAGTTTCAACGTTATACTCGGTACATAAATGTGTACAGCCATGAACAACTGAATGAGAAACAACTTTTTAGCTAAGTATAACTGAACTGGATAACATCCGTCTTGCTTGTATTCCAACCATCGTACAATAATAAAGTTACCATAGTTATGCTATAAATGATGTAATGTAGAACAGGAGTGATATATTTCTATGTAATAACTTTATTCCCTATGGATAAAAGATTGATGGTAATATACTGGTAAATTTAAACTTCAAGTTGTAGCTGAAGCTGAGAAAACAATGTTCAAGCTGCAAATGACTATTATCGTGCATCAGCAACAAGGATAAAACTCTTGTAAACATGTTATTGTCATGATACAATAAAGTTTTATACATACTTACCTGGCAGATATATACTTAGCTATAGACTCCGTCGTCCCCGACAGAAATTCGAATTTCGTGGCACGTGCTGCAGGTAGGTCAGGTGATCTACCGCCCCGCCGCTGGGTGGGAGGAATAGGAACCATTCCCATTTTCTAATTCAGATTTTCTCTTCCACCTGTCTCCTGAGGGGAGGCTGGGTGGGCCATTTAATCGTATATATCTGCCAGGTAAGTATGTATAAAACTTTATTGTATCATGACAATAACATTTTTATACATTCAACTTCCCTGTCAGATATATACTTAGCTGATTGGCACCTTTGGCGGAGGGTAAGAGACAGCTATTTACTGAATAGACAGGTAAACAACATACGTTGTAGGTAATAATTAATAAAACCTTAGTTCCTAAGTGTTTAGACGAAGGGTTGACTTCCTAGCTATTGCTCGGAGTCTGCTTCATCTCAAGAGCCTCAGCGAGGATGTGACCTATGGCTAAGAGTTCTTGTAGATCTGTCAATGGGGTCTTATCCACTTACTCGACAGAATCTAATGGTCATTTGTCAATGGGGTCTTATCCACTTACATGACAATACACCTATGCCTAGTGGCATAATTTAGGAGCACAACACCGATCCCGATCACCTGATCCTAACACGAGGGTTAGTGCTTAATTTGAAAAAGAGTTATCCCCAAACTCCTTTCAAACAACCCAAAGAAAAAAAAAAAAAAAAAAAAAAAAACATTACGTTAAAATAAAAATTAACTCACTAGTTAAGGATCAGTGTCGGCTCCCTATTCCAGCAACGTATCCGTAGACACGTATAACCAAGAGAGACGGATCTCTCATAGGTCAACTTGACATCCTTCGTGTAATGGGAGGTCAACACAGAGTTGCATCTCCTGTAAGTGACAGCTAATATGTCCTTAATGACATATTGTTATGGAAAGAACAAGAATTTATAAAAGCTCGCACTTCATGCGCTTTTAATTCTCAGCTGTTTGAAGGAATCATCAAGATACTCATGAAGTGCTTTGGCGATCACACTTGTTTCAAAGAAGACCAGGGCTTTCTTTGAAATGGATCTCTTCTGGATGAAGCCTAGAGCCTGGCTGGCGCCTCGCGCCTGGCTTGCTCCACGCACATGCCTGGCGCCTCGCGCTTGCCTGGCGCCTCGCGCCTGGCTGGCTCCTCTCGCCTGCCTGGCACCTTGCGCCTGGCTGGCGCCTCGCGTCTGGCTGGCTCCACGCACCTGCCTGGCGCCTCGCGCTTGCCTGGCACCTCGCTCTTGCCTGGCGCCTCGCGCCTGGCTTGCTCCTCTCGCCTGCCTGGCGCCTCGTGCCTGGCTGGCGCCTCACGCCTGCCTGGCGCCTCGCGCCTGGAGCCAGGCTGGCTCCTCCCCACTTGCTAGAGCTTCGAGCTTGGTAGAGTCTCGAGGATGTCTGGCAATGTCCACCTCGGACACTCTTATCTGTCCGATTTGTTCGCCTCTGGCTAATCTGAGCCAGGTTGGAGGCCCGCTCTTTCTCCTCATCAGGCAATGACAGTGATTGTTGGGACTGTCTGCCTCTGGCGGTTTTTACGCCTGTTTTGGCATTTGGCGCCTTGTTGGCGCTACATTGTCCGAAAGTCCTGAACAACCACAATAGTTTATCAGGAGACTTGGAGAAGGGTGGAAGACATTCTTCCACTTTGAGCTCTTGGCCTCTCCGGCAAGGGGAGGTGATTGTAGTCAGCTACATCCATAGACGATAGGAAATCTAACAGTACGAGAGATAAGAGTCTTACTCCGAAGAGGATCCTTCGTGAGTACTTCCGTTGCTACCGAGATCTCTTCTTACATGTTGATGAGGTTTCTCGTTGTATAATCTTCCCTATTTCCAAAATGTGAACACAGGAGAGGATACGGCACAAAAGTTCGATGGAAGATGGTCGAAACCCAGAAGATACCAGGTGTTTCTCTTGAAGGAAGGATACCTACTACCTGTTGTATTATGAAGTCCAGACTCAACAGACCACCCTTCTTCCAAGCACCAGCAGTAGAACACCCGTTACAAGAGAAGAAGACTGGCTATTTCCATGATTGTCCTTCAAAGCCTGAGACTTCTTAGGGATCAAGGAGGAGCTGGTCCTACCCTAAGGTGGAGCTGGTCCTACCCTAAGGTCAGGCCAAGCAAATACAAAGACCTAAGAGTCTTGGCCATTGCCCTGAGGACAAGGCAGATGCCCTGGCATATTCCTTGCCATTCCTAAGGGTCGAGCAGGACTTTGGGACTTACAAAACTAGAGATCTAAATTAGAACATTGTCCCTTATCTTAGCACCAGAATTGCCCACAGGTTGCTGGCTGGTGCTGGGTAGGAAGAAACACCCCCACCCCCCACCCCAACCCGCCCGGTCCCCAGAAAGGCAGAGTCCTTTCTAGGAATGATTGACTCCGAGAGGACAAAGCCTTTAAGAAATGCAGATCACAGATATCATGGGAGACATCATAGGAGACTGCCTGGAAAAAACAATAGAGGCATCTCCAGGCTCAGTCTTATTTTGCAAGAGAAGATACCCTTCGTGGCAAAGAGAAAC
This sequence comes from Macrobrachium nipponense, assembly GCF_015104395.2. NCBI lineage: Eukaryota > Metazoa > Arthropoda > Malacostraca > Decapoda > Palaemonidae > Macrobrachium > Macrobrachium nipponense. The sequence continues at coordinate 6,758,287 of NC_087222.1, read as the reverse complement.
AGCATGAGACTAAGTCCGGGCAGAGCAGAGACAGGGCAAGCTGCAGTCAGCACAGGACTTCTCTGGGGTAAAAAAGAATGGCTCCTGTCGTGGCAACAGAGGGGAATAAAGCTTGACTGGGCGTCTCGAAACTCTAAATGAACTTGCTCGGAGGATAAGTATTCATCTAGTTGAGGAAACCCTCACAAACAAGGAATGAAGTGCCCCTAAGAAAATCTTGTCTCTCCTGGAAGAGCAAGGGCTTCAAACAGTGAGGATTATTCACAGGGGAAGCTACAGTCCTATCCCCCGAGATCAATGTGCACAAAGATCTCTGGTGATTGAAATCGAGGGATATTCATATCCCAAAGAAAACACTTGAGATGCCAAACCTTGTAGCCAAATTCCAAAAAAAAGACAAACTCTTCAGAATTCTCTCTGTCCATCTTACACCTCTCGGAACAACCGAGAGAGTTAATAGAACAGGTAAGGAGAAAAGGCATTCCTGCTAGAAGAACCAGTAAAAGAGGTAGACCATGGGTGATCATCAACCTGTGATGACAACAGCACGGGAAGGAGGGTGCTCAAGCCATGGTAAAAGAAAAAAAAAAAAAAAAAAAAAAAAAAAAAAAAAAAAAAAAAAAAAAAAAAAAGCACCAACCTGAGGAGAAGGGAAAGTTCTTTCAAAACAGTGCTGAAGTACTCAATTTCGACTTATCCAAGCAGGTTGAGCCAAGTTGAGTGAGCCATGAAGATTATGTATAAACATGATTTGGAACTAGGCAGTGAACGAGCCGAGCCAGCCAAGTGGGCAAGTCAAGCTATGAGCAATAATCGTCTCTAAGAACTACGGCTTCTGAAAACACAAGACCCTATGAGGTATGCAATTCTGCTCATGAGCCTGAATGCCGTTAAGAACAACCATCACCAGGCCAGTTAGGGCTAGGGCAGGAGCAACCCTAGTGACATGAACATCAGCTGTGGCAGGAGAACATACAGGAGCAGCCTGGCAGACAATAGCTACAAGAACATTAGTAACAGGAGCAATCAGGGTAGCTGGGGCAGGTAGCAAAACAAGAGCTGATGAACCACATGTACAACAAGGCATTGCCACAGCATACAGGAATGCCAGAGCTGAAAATCATAAAGCAAAGGAAAAGCAACAATGACAATCAAGCCATCTACTGCTACACCTATGATGTTCACTGTCAACCTAAAGACGAAACAAAAATATGATTAGTACACTGTCAACCTGAAGACAAAAACAAATATGATTAATAGAGAAGGACTTCTCCCGCTCCAGTGAGGAAGCCCTTGTGAAGAGGTCTCCCGACTGCCCAACACCCCTCCCAAACATCTTCGCCCAACAAGGGAGTAAAGAGGGTGAAGGAGAGATCAATCCTAAAGGAGAGAACACTATAAGGAAAGATTACCAGGAGAGAGAAACGAGGACAAATGGGCGGCTACCGAGGTCTCTGTCGGAAGTGAAAAAACTTCTGACGATGCTCGGCAACCTTCCTTCTAAGTTTCATCCCAGCAAACTCATCCACAGCACATACAGCAAAGAGAAACATCCACAAATAATCATAAAGGATATACTGTCGCACCCTTATAAGCAGAGGGCATGAGGATGTAATAGGGGACGAATGTTACACCCTTGACTTCTAGCCCAAGACACATGCTGGAGGAAGACGGTCTATGCAAGGCTATCACAAATCGAGGGTTTGTATATTAATAAATATTAAACACATTATTTTCATCATATACAAAAAGTAAGGAAAGTTCCACCAGGAAAAGCGAGTTTAACGACAGTCAGCCAAACAGCTCACAAAGACACATCTTCATCCCATGAGGGCCGAAATGAAACTGGCTCTGCTGAAAGTACTTCCTAATGTAAAAGAACCAATAGTTTGTATATTGTGTAGAACAACTAATTACATACAACATAACAGTAACATAAATTGTAAAAATCAACAGAACAATAAACATCGCCGATGTAAGTGACATCATCTCTTGCCACTTGAGGGAGGAACAGGTACAACTGACCAGATGTAGTATTCTTCCAATTCATTCTGGCCCAACCATCAATCTGGGGTGGGGAGGAAGGACTTTTGGACTTAATTAAATAATTGTTTGGTAAGTATGCAATAAAATCTAATTTCATTATAAAAATTCCATTCTTATTTCAGTGTCTTACCAAGTAATTATACAACTGATTGCCCATTGCAAGGATGGGGGCCTGTGGATGTATGCTTAATTAAAAAATATAACAGGATTCTTGAAAAAAGACAACGTTCAACACTGTTAGTGCTTGTTGTACCTCGCAAAGAGTGCCTTTGGAGTCATGGCACTTCAAAATATTGCCCTTGCCCTGGGCGAAGACCAGTACTGCATACAAGCGAACAACAAGTCACCTACACCATCTTAAAAACCTATACCCACCATATTAAAAACAATTGACTGGCGAGTACTCCAGGTCAAAGTACCCCAACCCCGCTTCCCTTAACACAAGCAACCTTGTACAAGGCGAAAATACAAAGAGGGACCCACCCCCTATGTTGTTTCTCCCAGCTAGGAAAATAGGTGGACCAAGAGAAATAGTCTTCAAACACTGTCTCAATCTCTTTCTGGTACAGAGATGCAAACACCAACTTTGACCTCCAAAAGGTACTCTGCAGAACGCCAGAGAGGTAGCTACTGCTCGGACTTCATATACCTTGACTTTTAACACGGAATAATCTTCTTTGTTGACTTGAGAATGTGCTTCAATAATAAAAATTCTCTCCAGAAGAGGGAGATTGCGTTCTTCGAAAGAGGAAGAGAGGGATTCTTCACCGAACACCATAGGCGAGTAGATGGTCCTCTTTATTTTCTCTGTTCTGTGGAGATAACATCTAAAAACTCTTATTGAGTATAAGTCTTTCCTCTTCCTCTGGACCAAGAATATCGGTCAAATTCTTGATTGTGAAGGAGCAGCTGCGGCCAAGGTTTCGAAGGGTTTTCATTCTTGGCTAGAAAACTCAACATTAACGAGCAAACTGCATCCCCTTGTGAGAAGCCAACTCTTTTTTCCATGGCATGGAGTTCGCCAATACGTCTTGCTGAAGCTAAAGCTATCAAGAATAATGTCTTCTTGATTAGATTCCTCATCGAAGAGGATCGCACCAGTTTAAAAGAAGAACTTGAAAGCCACTTGAGCACTATGTTAAGGTTCCAAGAAACTGAATCTTTCGGGCACTTAGAAGTTTTGAAAGACTTAATCAAGTCCAAAAGGTCACTATTATTAGACAAGTCTATACTCCTGTGCTTAAATACATTTGCTAAAATCGCTCTGTAACCCTTAATCGTCGAAGGAGCCAAGCGTCTAGATACTCATAGGAAAACAAGAAAATCTACTATCTTGCTTATAGAGATCTCAGAGAGAGCATTATTCTGCTTACACCATCCTCTAAATGCTCCCCACTTGTATTGGTACAGTCTGTTAAAAGAAGCTCTTCTACACTTGGCGATAGCTTCCGAAGCTCTTCTCGAAAAGCCTTTTGCTCTGACAAGGCTCCTGACAGTCTGTAGCCTGTCAGGGCCAGAGCAGACAACCCTTGATGGAACCCTGCAAAATGCGACTGTCTGAGTAGCAACTTCTTGGATGGTAGGAGTCTCAGAAGTCTACAAGTAGACCGAGAAGATCTGGAAACCATTCCCTTCTTGGCCTGAATGGTACTATGAAAGTGAGACACATTCTGATGAAAGCAGTCCAGCAGCAATTACGTTGACAGATCTTGAACTGGAGGTAAAATAGAGGGAGTCGATTGTTGCTGGAGTGGCGAATAGATCTATCACTGGTTTTCCCCATAAATAATCCAAAGGCAGAGCCCTAACCTTAGAATCAAGAGTCCATTCTGACGAAAGACCCTGTTGACCTTGACTCAATTTGTCCGCCAAAACATTCATCCTCCCCTGGATGAACCAAGGAATCAGAGACACTTCCTTCCTTTCTGCCCATCAAAGGAGGTCTCTTGCTTTTTTGTAAAGGGTTAGAGGAAAGAGCAGGTGTTCCCCCTTGCTTTTCGAATGAAAGACAACACACTGGAGTTGTCTACATACTGCCACCGCTTTCCTGTAATCTGGTGAATGAAAGCTTTTTTAACTCATTTAACTAGAAGATATGATGAATAAAGACATGGAACAAATGTAACCAGTCTGAAAAAGGTGATTTTTTTTTTCTCTCTCAGTAAGTTTATCAAATCTAACATTAAAAATTTGTAGAACTACCATGCAGTAAGGTGAGCATAAAGATGGATGGGCCATACCGGGGGGTGTTGATACCCCCCCCCTCAGGCAGGTCTTTATTTTTTAACATCTTCTGGATAAGTAAGTTCAAAATAGTAAAAGAGAATGATATAAGTAGTTTCAACGTTATAATCGGTACATAAATGTGTACAGCCATGAACAACTGAATGACAAACAACTTTGTAGCTAAGTATAACTGAACCAGATAACATCCATCTTGCTTGTATTCCAACCATCGTACAATAGTAAACAGTTACCACAGTTATGCTATAAATGATGTAATGTAGAACAGGACTGATATATTTCTATGTAATAACTTTATTCCCTATGGATAAAAGATTGATGGTAATATATTGGTAAATATAAACTTCAAGTTGTAGCTGAAGCTGAGAAAACAATGTTCAAGCTGCAAATGACTATTATCGTGCATCAGCAACAAGGATAAAACTCCTGTAAACTTTGATATGCCATCAAACACAATTGTAGATGAAATAGATAAAAAAAACTATTTTAAACAAAAATACCTGGCATGAAAAAACATATTTACTATTACTTTTGCGCTGATAAAAGATAAGGAACATACAGCTCATATCACAATAAAATCAAAGGAAAATAGTGAACTGAATCAATTTTTTTACACAATAAACATGCCACCAACGCAATCTATTGCAAACGAAAAAATGTACTTTCACAACCGGGATGTATTCAAGTTATATTTTCAACTTGAAAACACATCGTATAACGAAAAATGACCTGGTCCCATATAAGTAAAATATCTAGATACTATTCATTTATGATAACTAGAAGCAAGAAAATTCGCTCAGAATTGAGTTAAGTACAGCGAAATAAACTCGTATCTGCCATCAGCAGATTGCCAAACACAAACAATGACCACTATGTAGTATTCTATAATACAATAATAAGAGAATATGATATTGTTATGTTACAATAAAGTTTCATACATACTTACCTGGCAGATATATACATAGCTAAGACTCCGTCGTCCCCGACAGAAATTCAAATTTCGCGCCACTCGCTACAGGTAGGTCAGGTGATCTACCGGCCTGCCCTGGGCGGCAGGACTAGGAACCATCCCCGTTTTTCTATCATATTTTCTCTCTTCCACCTGTCCTCCTGCGGGGATGGGCTGGGTGGGCCTTTAATTGTATATATCTGCCAGTAAGTGTATGAAACTTTATTGTACATAACAATATCATTTTCATACAATCAACTTACTGTCAGATATATACATAGCTGATTGGCACCTTTCGGTGGGAGGGTAAGAGACAGCTACTATATGGAATAGACGGTAGAAACAACATATGTTGTAGGTATAAATTAAAACCTTGGTTCCTACCTGATATGGTGGTAGACTTCGTGGGTGTTTGCCCAGTAGTCTGCATCACCTCAAGAAACTTTAGCGAGATATATGATCTATGGCCAAGAGTTCTTGTGGGTCTGCCGATGGGGTCTTATCCGCTTACTCGGCAGAGCCTGAAAGGACTGTCAATGGGTGCTGATCCACTTATATGACAATACACCTTATGAAGGAGCACACAACAACCAATCCCGACCAACCACCTGATCCTAACCATATGTTAGAACTAAGGATTGTTCCGAGTTATCCCCGAACTCGTCACAACAACCGTAACTCAAAACACTACGCACACATACATAATTTCTAAAAAAAAAATTATACTCATCTAATTAGATATGACAAGATTCTCTTACTGAAACAACATAGACGGCCGTCCCGTGCTAAACCAAGTCCTCCATTGTTCGAAGAGATTCCAGACCATATCTAAAAAAAGAAGAAAAGTATATACTTTTAAGATTGGTGTCGGTTCCCGTACCCAGAATCGTATCCGCCGATACGAACGGACCTAGAGAAAAACACTTCTCATATGTCACACGAACGTCTTTCAAGTAATGAGATGCAAATACTGAGTTGCATCTCCAAAATGTCGTATCTATGATGTTTTTAAGCGACATATTCTTATGAAACAGAGAGAGACGTCGCTACTGCTCTCACTTCATGAGCTTTAACTTTCAACAGTCGTAACTGTTCGTCAGAACAGACCTTATGCGCGTCTGTAATGACGTTCCTCACAAAGAATGCCAGCGCATTCTTGGACATCAGTCTTGTGGGGTCTTTTACCGCGCACCAAAGACCTTGTCTAGAGCCTCCCATCTGATGCTTTCTCTGAATGTAAAACTTTAGCGCTCTTACAGGGCATAGAGATCTTTCTGCTTCTCTTCCTACGAGACTCGATATGCCTTTGACTTCAAATGACTTAGGCCAGGGATTCGAGGGATTCTCATTCTTAGCTAAAAACAGCGTCTTAAACGAGCAAATAGCTGAGTCTCCCTTGAAACCTACTTTATCTTGCAGAGCATGTAATTCACTAACTCTTTTTGTGCCGTAGCTAAGATAATAGGAATAGGCATTTTTTCTGGTGATGTCTCGAAAGGAAGCCAGATGAGGAGGTTCGAATCTTTCAGATGAAAGAAACTTGAGGACCACGTCTAGGTTCCAGTTCGGAGGGAGCGGTTCCTTCGACTTTGAAGTCTCAAATGATCGTATGAGATCGTGGAGATCTTTATTATCTGCCAGATCTAATCCTCTATTCCTGAAGACAGCCGAGAGCATACTTCTGTATCCCTTTATTGTGGATACAGCTAGATGAGATTGCTCTCTCAGGAATAGAAGGAAATCAGCAATTTCCGCTATAGAGGTAGTGGAGGAGGACAACTTCTTAGATCTACACCACCTTCTAAAAACCTCCCACTTCGATTGATATACTTTCGTAGTAGGTTCTGCGTGCTCTCGCGATCGCGCTTGCAACTCCGCGAGAAAACCCTCTCGCTCTGACGAGTCTTTCGATAGTCGAAAGGCAGTCAGAGCGAGAGCGGGTAGGTTTTGATGGTACCTCTTGAAGTGTGGTTGTCTGAGAAGATCCGTCCTTCTTGGTAGGGATCTTGGAAAGTCTACGATCCACTCTACCACCTCCGTGAACCAATCTTGGCTGGCCAAAAGGGGGCTATCAATGTCATCCTCGTCTCCTTTGACGCCACAAACTTTTTTATTACTAATCCCAGGATTTTGAATGGAGGAAAAGCATATACGTCTACTCGAGACCAATCTAGCAGGAAGGCGTCTACCATAAGAGACTCTTGGATCTTCCACGACCCTAGCAAAAGACTGCCAGCCTTTTGGAAATGAATGTGGCGAAGAGATCCACATGAGGAGTCCCCCACAGCGACCAGAGATCTTGACACACTTCCTCGTGTAGGGTCCACTCTGTATGAAGGACCTGGTTCCTCCTGCTGAGTCTGTCCGCCCTCACATTCTTTACTCCCTGCACGAACCTTGTCAGAAGGGAGATGTTCCTGTGAGACGTCCAAAGCAAAGGTCTCTCGTCAGTTCGTAAAGGAACGAGGAGTGAGTCCCTCCCTGTTTTTCGAATGTAGGCAAGTGCGGTGGTGTTTGTCCACGTTTACTTGCACTACTTTGTTCGACACCAGAGGTTTCTAGACTCTTCAAAGCCAGATGCACGGCGAAGAGCTCTTTGCAGTTTATGTGCCAAGTCACCTGTGCTGGTTCCCAGGTGCCTGACACCTCCTTCGAGCTAATGTTGCTCCCCAACCTTTCTCCGACGCGCGTCGGAGTACAACACTAGGTCTGGGTTCTGTGTCCTTAGAGAGATCCCTTTGTTCTCTTCCAGAGGGGCAACCACCATTCCAGGTGCGATCTTATCTCCACTGGAATGGGAAAGACGTCCGAAAGTTGTCCAGTTTTCCAACTCCAAGACTTCTTGAGGAAGAATTGAAGCGGACGTAAATGAAGTCTTCCTAGCGGGAAGAACTGTTCGAGCGAGGAAGGGTCCCTAGAAGGCTCAACCATTCCCTCGCCGACGTATGTTCCTTCTTAAGAAGAGAGAGACTATCCGCAAACCTTTTGCGATTCTCTCTTGCGAAGGAAATACTCGAAAACCCTGAGAATCCATCCGAATCCCCAGATAGACTAAGTCCTGTCTGGGGGTCAGCTGCGACTTCTCGAGGTTCACGAGCAATCCCAACGCTTTGATCAGATCTAAAGTTAACTTCAGTCCTCCAAGCACTGTCTCTCTGATCTGGCCCTGATTAGCCAGTCGTCCAGATACAGAGCGATGTTACTCCTTTGAGGTGAAGAAACCTCGCCACATTCTTCATCAGGCTTGTGAAGACCTGAGGAGCTGTGGACAGGCCGAAACACAAGGCTCTGAACTGAAAGATCCTTCCCCCCGTCATGAAACGGAGGTACTTCTTCGATGAAGGGTGGATCGGGACGTGAAAGTAGGCGTCCTGGAGATCTAGAGACACCATCCAATCTCCTTGTCGTAATGACGCCAGGACTGAAGCAGAAGTCTCCATCGAGAACTTCTCCTTCCGAACAAATTTGTTCAGAGAGCTGACGTCCAGTACTGGTCTCCAGCCTCCCGAGGCTTTCGCAACCAGAAAAAGCGATTGTAAAACCCGGGGAGTTTTGATCTAGTACTAGTTCTATCGCTCTCTTGTCCCACATTTGTTCCACCATCGATCGAAGAGTATCCCTCAGCACAGGATCCTTGTACTTGGCTGTTAGTTCCTGGTATTGACGTTAGTAGGAGGTGTTCAGGAAGGGATACGATATCCCTTCCTTATTATAGCCAACGATGACGCGTCTGTGTTTATAAGTGTCCAGCCTCCACAAATCCCAGGAGCCTGGCACCTACTGGTGCTTGGAGGAGAGAAGCTTCATTTTCCCTTTTTAAAGGGACGAAAGGCAGACCTACCTCTCTTCTCCGGAGCCTTCCTTCTTGCGGGAGGTCTGGAGGTCGACCACCTCGAAAGGGCTGAACCGATGTACTCGGTCCTTTCTTGTCCGATGTAGAAGCAGGTTTCTTCTTCCTTGCTGACTGCGTCAGAAAGATCCTGAGTCGCCTTCTCAGTTAATGAATGAGCAATGTCCTTCACCAACTGAGAATGGGAACAAAAAGTCAGGACAAAGGCGAATACAGCAGCGCTGCCCTCTGAGCGTGGGAGACTGCCTTGGTTAAAAAGGCACCATATACCGTCCTCTTCTTTAGAAGACCTGCTCCAAACAAAGAGGAGATTTCAAAAAGAGCCATCTGTACCGCTTTGTCTATACAAGACAATATGCACAAAAGGGCTTCCGGTTCGATTCCTTCCGAATCATGGGCTTTCTTGGACATCACCCCAAGGGACCAATCTAAGAAGTTGAAAACTTCCAATACATGAAAAGAGTCCCTTGAGAGATGGTCCAGTTCAGAAATGCCCCACGTAATCCGTGCCGAGTTGAGACCTTGTCGACGTGAAGCGTCAACTAAGGTCGAAAGTCTGCTTCTGACGTAGACGGGAGAGCAATACCCCATATTCTCTCCCGTCTTGATACCAAATGCCTCTTTTACCAGCTAGTCTCGCTGGAGGCATGCAGAAGACCGTTCTTACTAAGTCCTTCTTAAACTTCATCCACGAGTCTAAGGATTGTAGAGCCCTCTACATTGAAATGGTGGGCTTCATTTTGAGAAAAGACGAAGACTTCTTCGTCTTAGCACTAGAAAGCAGAGAGCGCGGAGAAGGAGGAGCGGCAGGAGTCAATTCGTCTCCATACTCCTCTAGAAGCAAGGCAGTCAAAACTTTATAGTTCGACAGTCCTTCTCTTCCTTGATATTCTTCATCCGAGTTTCTTCCAACTCGGGATCTAAATGAGTCTCCGCTCCTACCTCTGTACGTTTCCTCCTCTGGAGGAGACAAACTCCTAATAGGAGAGGGCTAAGGGAATGATATTCTTTCCTCTTCCCCGCTTTAATAGCCTTGGAAGGCGCCAAAAGCTCAGGCTTCTCTCGATAAATAGAAGACGCTTCCCGCTTGGATGACGCTTCTCGTCCGCCAAGCGTCCTGGCTGACGCCTCCCGCTTACTTGGCTGCTGACGTCCGGATGACGCCTCGCGCCTGGAAGACGCTCCGCTCTCAAAAGGCGTCCTACTTGGCGCCAAAATATTGGTTGGAGCTTCAACGTCTACCAACAGCTTTCAAAGACGCTTCATGTCAAAAGAACGTCTCACGTCTCTCTGGCGTTACGAAACTTTCGTAAGCAACCGCTCTCGCTCTCGAACCCGAAGCTTCTGTAAGATGTTTAGAAGCTTCACGTCTGCATGACGCTTCTCGCTTAGCAGGGGAGAGAGGACGAGACTTCTTGATTGGAAGCGCAACGTCCTTCCTACGAGGCGCTAAAACTCCCCTAGAGAGGCCAGTTGCTCTTGAACTGCCATAATAATTCTCCTTGAAGCTTCTCCCACGTCAACTGCATGACGCCTTTCGTCATCAATCGGGGGAGAAGTAGGAAAGGGTACTTCTGCGTACTCGTCGGGTGACGCTGACGCCACCTCGCCTTCTTAATAGAAGAGGGAGCGTCATCTGAGAAACGCTCTGGGCTCGAATCAATTTCGGGCTCTTTCATATGACGCTTCAGAGGCCTCGATAATTCGCTCCCTTCCACCCTCGTTAGGTGAGGGAGAGGGAGAGGATGAGAAACACTCACGAAGGACGCTTTTTCTAGAGCGCCTTGAGCAGCCTGCCACGAACAGAGCTAGCTGAAGGGACGTCTGACCGTTGGGGATTCCCCACGACCTCCTTAAGGCTTTCGACTTTTCTTCTCCTCTGGGCATGGGAGCTTGGAAGAGGTCTAGGCCTGGGAACGTCGCAGGGACGATCAAACGCCCCCTCCACAACACTGGGGGAACTCAACTTCACGTAATGCTCACTTTCACTAGCCTTACCTTGTAAGTCCGCCATTTTGGACTTCAGTCCTCGAATCGTAGCTTTTAGATCGGCGATTTCCGAGGCCGATTCCGAAAGTACACTTTGTGAATGAGAAACATAGGGAGAATCTAAATCAGTAGGATTAGAATTATCAGTAAAAGGCTCAATAGGCCTTGAACTCACACCTTTCAGACGTCTAACCCTATCCCTCTCTAACTTCTTCAAATAAGAAGTTAAGTCTTCCACTCTTCTGCATTTATCCCTCGCATTCATTACAAGTATTATTAGCAGAACACTGAAAACCCCTACATTTACGGCATACAGTGTGAGGATCAACCGAAGCTTTCGGTATTCTCACCCTGCAGCCTACATTCACACACATTCTCACACTCACATTTGAATCAGACATACTGAGAAAAATCCAAAAAGCAATTCCAAAAACAGTCCACAGTAGCGAATGCCAAAAAACACGATCCAGATACGTCACCAAAAAGCCGAGAAACGATGATCAAAGGATGAAATAAGAATCTAAGTCAGGAGGTAATAGAACAACAATGTTGATACCACCGGCGACAGAGAAAATATGATAGAAAACGGGGATGGTTCCTAGTCCTGCCGCCCAGGGCAGGCCGGTAGATCACCTGACCTACCTGTAGCGAGTGGCGCGAAATTTGAATTTCTGTCGGGGACGACGGAGTCTTAGCTATGTATATATCTGACAGGTAAGTTGATTGTATGAAAACATATATTATTGAATACAGTGAAGGAGTATATGACTTATTAAAAGATTCATGGAAAAGATGCAGCCTTACACCTTGAATTATTACAATGTCAAACTGAATCTGATTTGTGTTCATTTTGTTTTTATAATAAATTATCATATGATCAGATTATCTTTTTGTGTTCAATTTCTTTTTGTTTTGTACTGAATTACCAAATGTCAGAATGCAATGAACATCCAAATTAGCTCATTTAATAATTAATTACTATACCGTACTTGTAGTACATAGTATACTGTAGGCTAGGTTACTGTATATATACAATATACCATAGTAAGGTAAACAACCGACTGGACTGGCCAACTCACCGACTACTGCGTTTTTGGCCACCCTCCGAAAAAGTACTTTAACACGTCCTAACACCGAGATGGTCATCAGTCATAAGTTGTTGGTGATGATAGCAGGAGCTCAAGATCTCTACTCTCCTTTCGAAGTAAGTATTTTCTCCAAAGTTAGAAATTAAGGCCATATTTTAAGATTTAAACAGAGAGTATAAGAAAAGTGTGGCCAACGCAGTCACACTACCCCCATGACCACTTTAGACATTTTTACTTACAATTAAAAATGTTTAGAATTGACACCATCTCGATGTTTTGCAGAGTTGCTTGTGTCAACAAACTTCCCATTTCCTGTGCTAAATCCGCACACAACTTGTACTCACAGACGCTGGGGCACTTTCATCACAACAATCGTAAACACGACTGCCAACCACTACTTATTCAAGGGGACTACAGCATTCTTTGCATCGCTTTACGCTCTTCAATTATTTATCAGTGTTGTCAATTGGTATGTGTTTACCCTCCAAACTGGGTACTTACACAAAACCGGGGAAATAAGTGAAATTAGCATATCTATTTTTAGTATATATACATATTACAGCAATTTTATCATTACTGCATTACTATGAAAACTAGAATTCATGGAAACAGTTTGTAAATGCATCGGTGTATGTGTGAAGCTCCACTAGATTGGCAACGATGAGTCCTTTTTCATCACGTCGTCTGCTCGTAAGTTCATCAGAAATATTTCTAATATGCGGGGTTAATTTGGTTGCAAAAACGGGATAATAAACATGAATTAAATAAACATTTTGAAGTAACAAAGTAAAGTTAAACTAAATAATGAGTAAAGTAAACAAGTAAGGTTATAAAGCTTTGCACCTCATAAACAGTGTAGTCGTCTGCTGCTCGTAACTGTGCTTGTGGAGTGAGTGCTTAGGAACCAGGAACAGCAATGTGGTTCATGTGCAATTCAGAGTGCATTAAGACCAAAATGTGTATAATTACAATCAAATAAGCACTGTGGAGTTTCAGTTGTGATGGCGGTAAGGATAAAACCACCGATACAAGGTAAAAATGAATTCGTTCAAACCATGACCCCCGGGAATAAAAAGTTCATACTTTCACTAATATATGCAACAAAATGTTGTTTTATTGTGCTGATGACAACTGCAATCTTGATAAAGATCAATAAAAAGTTTCCATATATACGCTAATATTCTTCAATGAGTGCTGGGTAAGGCTGGGAAAGAGGTGGATTGTTTGTGGTTAGAACAGCCAGTCACGCGATTGCCGCCATATTGGATTTCAAAACTGCCTTGAAAACATATTTTACGAAGAGTTCACATTCTTATTTTAGTTTATATGGCGCTTTCATATACACATTATGTTGACGAAAACTTCAATGTTTTGAATGGTATGCTTAAAGTTGTAATGAATTCTTGTTCACCAATTAAATATTGAGTGAATAAGGCCTGGCCACGCGATGACGATGGATCGTCTGTGGTTGTTTACCCTAGATGCTAGGCTAACTCTTGTTATTGTTACTCAAATCTCTCTTTGTACTGAATTATCATAAGTCAAGCGCATGCCTGAATTAGAGGAATTAGCGATTTTAAAGTAATACTATACCACATATGTATAGAGTATACAGTGTAGTGTAGGCTAGGCTAACATATATGGAAGGATGGTACTGATTTTTACCCGTGTAGGTTAGGCTATATTCGAGATAGGTATGATTTCTCCAACAAATAATGGGGTTTTTTGGAACCTAACCCCATCGTAAGTAGGAGAATACCTGTAAAAAGAAACAAAAAAAACACTGGTGAAAGAGACAATGTGCACCATAGGCTAAATCCCCCTCTACTTGTATTATGATCAATTGAAAAAAACAACCTAGGACATGAGCTATAAACCTAGCCTAGGCTTGTAGGGTATAGATTAAATTGCCGTACCTAAACTTTCTGTCAAATCATTAAGAAATCATACCAGTAACATTGAACCAGGCAGTCTTAGGATAAAGTAGGCCAGGATACGATACAGACATCCTGTAAGCCTACAGCAATGAGATCTTAAGAAAACTTATAACTTGAGCTGACATTAACTATGAGTAAATCATTAAGATAATCATAGAATATAACTGATTTAATTTAGACAGTCTCAGGTTAAGACCCCATAGAAGGCTACGGGTCTACATTGAGTAACCTACGAGTACATAACTACTAGAGAAGTTAATTATATATAATCTATAAACATCTATAACTCACATTATTACAGTAATTATCAGTTAGCTTTGAAATTTATCAATAATTACGATTAATTATGAATTGTCTCGATTATAAAGACGGCAATTAGGTATATATAGAAGATAAAAAGACGTTTTGAATAGAAAGTTTCGCTACTGAGCAGTCAAATGGCGTCTCTTTGTTTACATTCTGAGCGTCTCTATTTGACAGTGTTCATGTTTGTGGTTTTCTGGTTAAAAGGTGGTTTCCTGTTGTTTCCATTCATTCTAATAAGTCAATTGGTGGATAATTGTAAGTAATAATTGGAAATATAATTAAAAATTCATGTAATTTACTAACAAATGGGTAATTTATTGATATTCTAAGGCGAATAATGTATTAAAGTAAGACAGTTTGTTTATGTTTGGGCGTCGTCTCCTAAGGACTTCTCGTTCGTTGTTCCCGTTTGATGTTTTGATCAATACTAATTGATGAAAAGGAGAACGTTAGATATAATCATTGGAGAAAATCATTAAAAAAACAGATTATCTATTTCATTATAGATAACTAGAATAGAGATGATAAGTATTAGTAAACTATTGGTGGAATTTGTTTTTGAAATGACTCCCCTGCTTTGTTTTTTTCTTTCCTTTGTTTTATGTGGTTTAAGTTTTTTATCTCCCTTGGCAATACCATAATTCTTTTACATATTTTCTTTTCCTATTTTCAACCTCCCATCAGCAGATCTGCAAATAAAAACAAATAAAAGCAATTAACCATCAAGGCCTCTATGAGCTTTTGCTATTGACGGAGTCCAAATGCTTTTTTGGAAATCAATTTTTAAATGCAATATTTTAAAAATGCAATTTCTAAATGAAATATTCTAAGACATAAATGATCATTCCTCTCTTTGTAAAAGAAAGCCAATTGCAGTTCATTTGTTTTCCTTATATTTCTAAATTGGTTTTCTATTTAGGTTTTTAGGATCCCATGAAAACTTTAAATGATACACTTGTTAATGCAAATGACCTAAGATCTTTGACTGAGATGTTGTTTCTGGGGTGTAATTGTTGTTGTTTTTTTCTACTGAAGCCAGCTGCTCTGTGTTTCCCTAACTTTCAGTATACTGTTTAAACATTCTGCCAATTCTCTTTGAATGTTGGTGCTCTGTAAGAATAGTTTGAACACAACTGGTTGCATTCCATCTGTCCACGGTGCTTTATTTGACCTCATTTTCTCGAGCTGATTTTTTTTTACATCTTCTTCAGTTATATATTTCATCTTGCTTTCCCTGTAATATTAACTTCTCTTTCATAGTCTTCTCGAGGGTGTTCGCTTTTGCTTCACCAATTATTTCCCCAAAGATCTCCCTAGTCTGTCTTGATGTCTTTTATTTACTTTTGTATATTCGAGGATGTACCTGTGGGACTCTTCCGTTATTTTCAGGATTTGATTTCTTTGCTACATTTAATAGATTGGTCATTCTTGCTTTTGTATAACATTCAATTGAAACTTTTATGAGTGGTGGTCTTTGTAATGATGGAAATCATTCATTAGCATTTATGACAGTACTCATGGAAATTGTGGACTGGAAAACCAAATTGGTTTTAATCTTATCAAGATGTTAAGTAGCCACTCGAAGTTGAGATTGTCTATGATCGAGTGATGTACGTAAGTACGTAAACTGCAACCTAGTGCGCAGTTTGCATAAGCTGAATGCTCTGTTTCGAGACGAGTACGGCAATGCTGAGGGAAACGAATATATCTCCCCTTATATTAATTTGAAATGACGCATTTCTCCCTTGTAAAAGGTATGCACTTGTCGTAGTTTATAATGTATATGTTGCCATAACATTTGGTAGTGCTTCTTTATACTTTTACTTTGATATAACTGCCAATTGCCATGAATTGTAATGGTACTGTTACATAAGTTGCATGTTGAGCTTGCAGGGTTGTTGCAATTGTACCATCAATTAAATGTAGGAAAGATGTGAATTAGTCTTCCATATGTTTATAAAAATGTCAGTTCTAGAGTAAATTCCACCCATGTTATGCATATAAAGTCAGGCTAACTGCGATGTGTAACAGTAAAGTTAGGCATGAGTAGCATACCCTAAAGTCCTAACGACTGCATGCTCTTTGGCACGAGATTGCCATCCTAAATGAACTGTTTGTATACAAGCACGGTCCAGATACAACAGGTCAGCCAGCGCGCAGCTTTGGGTGTGAATCACCAATACCTGTGACGTCACGCGGGCCCTGGTCTCTCCACACGACACGAGGTTAACAAAACAATATGCTACCCATAGTCGTAAGGTAGACTATAGGACTTGCTGTGTTGCCCCATATATCCTATTATTCATTCATTTCATTCTACATTGATAATGCCAAGTTAACTGCTCGTATTTGGCTGTTCTAATACACGTGAAAAAACGGAAAACTCCAGCATAAAATACCATATTTTTCCAAAAGAAAACCCATACAAAGACCAGTGGGTACATGCCTGTTGTCGTGCTGACAGAATTAACGTTGCGTTCTCTGATGTTCCCCATTTAATCAAATTAGTAAGAAATAGTTTATTGACTGGTTTTTTTCCTTAATAATGAAGAGTGGTATTTCAGCATACAAGATCAATGAAATCCATTTTAAATGTAACGGGGTCAACAAAGACAAGCGCGTTAAATTAGCAGTGGAAATGGTGTACATCATGTGCCAATTCAGTAAAATATTTAAGCGAAAGGAGACTGTTGAAGTGTCCAAACTGGAATGAAACGTCCGATTTTATTCTTTTAATAACGAATGATTGGCTCGACATCATGAATTCTTCATGCATGTATGGAGAGTTTGGGTAAAAGCGCTGTTTTTGGTATTGATGTAAAAAACAAAACAAAGTAAATTAAATTACTCAAGGTCATCGATTGTTAATGAGTATTATGAGTTAAAAATCCTAATGCAAAACAAATATATACGCCTTCTGGAGGAAGGGGATAATTTTTTTTCATGTAAATCCACATTGCTTATTTGAATGTTAAAAGCCTCGCATAGCATTGGCTACCTGCTGATAGAAAGATTAAATCATATTGCCTTGAACATTTCTTTGGGTGTATAAGGCCATGGATGGTCACCATGATCATCCAAATGCAGTGAAAATTTAATTCAGGCATAAAAAATGTCGTTAGGAAGGAAATGAAGGTAATAAGTGAAAAGTGTAATATCACCTCAGTTGCAAAATCCTTGAATCTCCCAATGAAGGTATGTAACAAAAGAAAGGGAGTTAGCATTAGAAATATGTCTAACAACACAGATCTTTAGAAATTTAGATTTTGATTTAGGAAAAGATGTTTTGATGAGGAAGAAAACCTTTTGAGAGCAAACAGAAATAAAAAAGATATCGAGGGAGTAATTGAGGAGGAGTTCTCAAATACAGTGGGGATATATTGTCAAAATATTTTGTGTGAAATACCCTGAGTTAGGAAATAAGAATAAAGAGTACCAAGAGTGGATACTTGGATAGACTGTGTAATCAGGGGGAGTTTGCATGTACCTTTCTAGTCATTTTTTTATCACAGGTTTTTAGTAATAATGGCGGGTGATCTCTAATGCTGTAAACGGGAAAGCACTCATCGAGGGCAAACATTGTTTAAAAAAAGCTTTGCTTTGAATTGGAAAAGCTGAATATTGAAGTTCCTGACGATGTTATAGCTTTTTATGTAAAGATATCCGTATATTTTCGAATGAGATATCTTAATAATTTGATAAGTATAGGAAACGTCAAGGGCAAAACCATGCAGGAGGCACTAAAAAAAACTAAAAGATAAAAGTTTTAACTTAATAAAATATTTTCAAAACGCAAATGTTGTTTTATTTACATTCTGTTTACACTTGAAAGATCACTTATCAAAAACATTCTCTTCTAAAAACAAAGATTCTGGACGGTGTGTTAGACCTACGTCTTAATGGTCCTCACCACCGCGCTCCCTCAGATGACGTAGGTGCGCAGAAGAGGCTTAAAAATTGGGACGCTGTCTAGCTGACCTTTGTTCTATCTGGACCGTGATTACAGGTAACCAGTATAGGGGTCCGGTGTACGAACCAGTATAGGGGTCCAGTGTAAAAACCTGTATAGAGGTCCAATGTAAGAACCGATAAGAATCGGTGTTGGTTCTAACTGGTATTGAAAGGAGTACAGCTATGAATAAGCTGCTTTTACAATGTACCAACCTACTGTTAAGAAGAAATATTAAAAAAAAACCCGAGAGCCAGCCTTTTCCTCAACCCTTATTACAACAATGAAGATTCGACCGTCTCCGACGCCAAGTACCAGTTCCAACTAAGGATAGGCCAAGAAGTATAGTAGCCATATGCCATTGAGGTACTTTATATTAGCTATGCTTGAATTGTTATGTATAGGCTAGTCTGAGTTAATTGTCCTAAAAATGTATGGTAGACTCCGAATGTTAAGTCAGGACAATTGACAAATCAATACTATAACATATGCAGTATAGTAAATACATGAGTCATAAGAATATCAAACATAAAAGATATTTATACTCTTAATTAGAGAGAGCGAACCGAATACTTTTTTTTTTGCAAAACCAAGTAATTCGGTTGATTACTCTTGAGAACCGAGTGAACCAAGTACAAAAAAGTTATTGAACTACTAAGTCATTGGTATAACAGTATCACAATAATAGAAACATTAAACGCTGGGTTTGAAGTTTATAACGTATATTAAATTTCATAAACTCGGCATTTAGGCAACAGGCCAATTCATGAAGATTCCTTTCCTTTCCCTTAAAATTTATCAGCCCGACATTTAGTGCCGTGTATGATGTATGCACTATGTATATGTACCCAGTATATGCATCATTCTGATGTAGAAGTCGACTGAAAATATGCGTTGTTTTTACCATTTAGATCTCGTGTAATAATTTCTTCTCTTGTTTATGGTGGCAACCAATATTTTCCACTAGGCTCTCCGCTGTTTGTTTTATTGAATTTAGTGCTATAGATAGGCTTGTAAGGATAACGTCTTCCGCTATTTTCGTTCCACTGTAACACCTTGCTAAATTCTATGTACATCATCGAGTTTAGAACTCTCTGGCCTTTCCGCTAATATAAATAATTCATGTTATGATCAACAATTGCACCCATAAATATCCATGTATAAATGTCTGAAAGAAAACACAAACTTCTGGGCCAGACCCAGTTTTCTCTCTGTTCAGGTAGAATAGTAAATATCCGTCCGCAGCCTCCTTTATAGCCTGTGCTCACCTGTCATAAATTATCAGTACTCAGCTACCTGTCTTACTCTCTGGTCCTCACAGGCTGTTTGTGAAATAAGATTTCTCCAATGTACTGTATACCAGCTACACTATATGTAATTTTATCTTTATTTAATACTTACTTACTTGTATTTGCGTTTATTGGTGAACATCATCACAGTTCACGTGAACCAAAACCAAAAATATGTGAGGCCTTAACTAGTTTGAAGGCTGCATCACTCTCAAGCCAAGAAACTTCGTTGTCACTTATTGCGTCAACTAGTGCATCAGAAAGTGAAAATGAAAGAGCCTAACTACCCTCGTTATCATGCTTAAGTCAAAACACCCGGAATGGTGAAGTTTTCCTACAATTTCATAGTGGTGAAACAGATGAAAGTAGATTACTAATTTAAATCCCCAGGTGTACATGATGGATTTTGAAAAAGCGCATATGAACTGTGTACGTAATCATTTCCCAAATGTATCTATTTCATCATGCCTTTTCCACTTATTGCAAAGCATTTATCGCAAGGTTCTTGATTTGGGTTTGAAAGATAGGTATCACAGAGATGCTGAATTCATTGTGAAAGTTAGGTGTTTTCTGCGTTGTCACTGCTGCCTTTGGATGATGTGGTAGATGGTTTTGACGAGCTTAAACAGACGATGAGGACTTACCTCAAGAATGCGTTTCCTATTTTGGAGATGTTATATTGGGTGCGAAAGGGTAAAGGTAATCGACGAAGGTGATAGCACCCTTTTTATTTTGCATGAATGGAATTTTACGTGAGAGAAACTTGCAAGATCAACCTTGCACCAATAACAATTTAGAAGGGTACCACTGTGCTCTACCGAGTATTGTTCCAGGTGTTCATCCTAATATCTGGAAGTTAATTTTAGTATTGAAAAAAGAAGAGAGCATTGCCTATTTGAAAAACGTTTAGTTTGATGGTGGATACAGTATTCCAGAGAAACAAAAGTACAAGGACTTGAACGAGTGACTAAAAAATATTGTTTTGTAATATGGTTCACAGAAAAAAAACCGATTTCATGAGAGCTGTTTTTGGGATATTCCATGATTAAAACTAGCATTTCCCCCTGTTTTCAATACATTTTTTTTGGGCTACCAATTTTTTTATAACTGATTCTTTTGAAGTCAGTGGTCTTGTGTTGGGATTGTTCCATATGAATAAGGGTTCTTCGTCTTCTGAATATAATAATAATAATAATAATAATAATAATAATAATAATAATAATAATAATAATAATAATAACACCAGATGAGTTTATGAACTAGAAAACTACAGCAGGGGCCCAATCGAACTTTCCTGAACCCTCAATGATATTATATATACCACTTTGTCATAGTTGATGCCGAAAACAAATTAAAAGAAAAAAGTTTTACGTTACTTAAAACTTCAGGGCTAATTGATGACTATGGAACATAATCAGAAGAGAGAGAGAGAGAAAGCTCATATTTCTAAGTATCCAAATATACCATAATACCATTTTCTATGAAGCTGAACAGAAAACTTAAGAAATAGGTTATTGGTAAACTATAGTAATGTCGTCTGCCTTGTGCCTAAGTTTCATAAATCAAATAAAATCACTTTGAAGATAAAAATATTGATATTATATGACGAAAGGCATTGCTAGTAATACAAAATAGATTTATGCCTCCTATTCATGCTAAATAAAGGGTATTACTTCTTAGGAATACCAAATTTGAGATATTTTAAGTCATGTAATGTTTTAAAAAGTTTGTACAATAAAGACATCTATGTTATTGTTGTTGTATTAAGCCAACACTTCTTGTTGGCACGGGCCTTTCCCTTGTTCGGCCCGTAGGTGATCTGAAAAGATTCATTAGGTACACGGTTAGTTTTTTGAAATTGGAAGTATCTTTAGTTGTAGAGATAGGAGTGGACAGGGGAAGGATGATGGTGTCAGTAAGAGAGGGCCATCATGTCATAGGTATTATAGTAGAAGTTTGAAAGAATGTAAGGCTTTCGAATATCAGAGAAGCGGTGTGGGGTTGTCCAACCCTTTACTCCCTTGGGTCCCTGCGGGAGGATTTCAGTTGTAGGTAAAGTTTTAGAAGAATGATAGTGGATGATGTGGATAGAGCCTTACAGTGAGGGGATGTGATAAGGGTGGGTGATGTCAATTATTAGTTTCTTTACCTTGGTGGAGGTAGGTTGTAGAGCACCTGGGCATGCTCTTCTAAATTTTCAATGATTGTCTTTGTGACTGTGGCAGCTGCATGCTCTGCATCTTGTGCAGGTAATTCATTTTGTGCTGCACCTCTTAGCTGTGCTGTTTCTCTGCATTCCAGCAGGTAGTGAAGGAGTGGTTGCTGTGTTTCTTCTTGACAGTGTTCACATGGTCTGACACTGTTTTCCACAATTTCCCAGCAGGCTTTATATCCTAGCCTGAGTCTGTGGATGATCACAGCAAGTTTTCTTGGTGTGTGCTGTCTAGGGAGGAGGGCACAAGATCAGTCGATGTCTTATACCATCTGGTAGACGGTGAGTTCTTTTCTACCCACTCACGATGGTCTTTTAGCAATTTTTCTTTGCAGAGTGGTTTCATTACATTTTTTATTTGTTGCAGTGCAGGTTGTATATGTATTTGCACTCTGTCAATGTGTTTTGTACTTTTGGCTAGCTCATCAGCCCTCTCGTTGCCTGGAATTCCAAGGTGACTGGGTATCCAGTTTAAGGTGACAGGTCTTCCTCTTTCGCTGTGGTGGTGTAGCAGTGTTTTAATTCCAGCCAGCAGTGCCTTATTTTCTTTGTTTTTCTGTTGTTGCAGGGCTTGCATTGAGGACTTTGAGTCGGTGTGGATGATTACAGGCCCTTCTTCATTCTCCAGTGAGTACAGCAGTGCCTGTCTTATTGCTGTTAACTCTGTCTGCATAGTGGAGGCGTGGTTAGAGGTCCTCCAGCAGGCTGTGAAGTTTCTTGAATATACTGCAGCTCCCGTAGTTTGATTCTCAGGATCTACAGTGCCATCGGTGAAGTATGTTTGTGCCCCTATGGTCTCAGTGTTTCTGATTGCTTCATAGGCCGCCGCTCTTAGCTCTTCTCTTGTGCAGTCCTCTTTTGCTCTTGGCAGGCTTGTGTATTTGTATATTGCAGTGTCCTTCTTCCAGGGTGGTAGTTGTTGTGTGCCCTGTGTTGTGTCTGGATCTAGTTGCAGCAGTGTTTCTGCCATGCCTAGACTCTTGATGTTGTCACTTTGGTCCTTACCATAGGAACTCGAAGTTTGAATCTCTGGGTGTTTAGCAAGTTCCTCTCTTGCTCTTTTCTCAGAGATGGAGTCTCTTTCTGAGAGGAACATCTTGGCCATTGTGCTTGCATTTCGCTGTGCAATCCTATCCTCTAGTTTTGGCAAGTTGGTTTCAAGCCTGAGGTTGCAGAGCCTTGTCCATGTGGGTGCTCCTAGCATGAGCCTCATTGCATTGTTTTGAATGACCTCCAGAGATTCTTTTTGAGCCTCTGTCAGCCTCATCAGAGTGGGGGCAGCATAGTCCACCAATGTTCTAGTGCAGGCTAGGTAGTACTTCCTTTGTATGGGTTCATTTGCATCTATTGAGTGCTAAGACAGCCTTCGATGAAGTTGGGTTGTTTAAAGACGAAACTATTATATACTGTTTTAGGACGACCGCGAATAAATCCTATATATCTATATATTATAACTACTATTAAAGGAGTTCTATATATCTAAAATTGAACATTGACATTAAGGGGACGTTTTGAAGAACGTAAAATGTTTGAAAGAAAGTGACGAAGTTCGTTCTGGTAACAAACAATGGCTGCTCCTTGTCCACGGAGTAAGCAGGATTTAACATGCAATTAAGGCCAAATAACGAACTGTTCAGTAAGAGAATTAATGCATTAAAGGCATTGTTTGACTACCGTAAGGAATACTTTGTCCTTTTCGATCCAAACTGAGCAAATGACGTAGAAAATGCAGAAAATTCGGGTGTGGAGTATGTCGTGAATTTCGAACTGATCATTCGAAATCCCCGCCATTTAACTTCACAAGTGTTGCGTTAAATTGGGGCAAGACTGAGGGATCTCGCGGGTGATTCATTGAACAGAAAGCTGTCCAATACAATACAGTTTAAGACACAATTCCTAAATGCATGGCGGAGAAGGAGCGCGTCTTATAGTAAAGAAGACGTTATGAATTTTCATTAATAAATCTAATTTGCTAATCACTAGTACGAGATAAATTATCTATGTATAGATTTGGAGCCAAGGACTCCGTAGCCATTAAAGAATTTGCAGATTACGGCCTTCAGCCAGAACTTTAAGTCAATTCCTTGATCTTAAATGATAATGTAACTGTCATATTTCACATTCAAGAGTAAAATAGATTTAGTGATATCCGTCATGTCGAAATAAACGATGATTCCCGCCTGAATTACAAGGATTCTATAGTTCACGTGGGAAAGCGTAAGTTTTTTTTTAAGAAGGGCGAAGCGACGCTTCATTCCTGCCCAGACCCTGAACCGTGTAAGTACCGTGAAATTTGTGTGTCTCTCAATTCTCCGACTCCCAGCCATCGCCATGCTAGGTTGAATTCCGTCGTAACAGTAAGTTAACTTTATCCACGTATATATGTGCCATCCCTGCGATGAGGGACTCGATTTACGCAGCAAAAGAAAGCTGCCAGTGCAAGAATGTTATTTGTTTGTGACATTGAGTCAATGGGTCTCGTATTGTGCAGATTTTTCGTCCAGTTGTGGACTTAATGTTTTACAAGTACGTGACATCAAAGACCCTATGTGCTGCCACATAAAAAGGCCATGAGAATTTTCAGGTTATTTGAATTAAATTGGTGAAAGCAGTACGAAACTGCGTGTAACTGTGGAACTCTGCTAGGAACTTTAGATTTCGGTGTACTGTTCAATGTATTTGTAAATGTTTATTTTTCGTAATAAAGAACTGTTTTGGGTTTGACCGCAATTTTATTGTATCTCCACCCTCAAGAGTTTTTTATAGTGTTGCGCCTCCTTAAGGCCTTGTCATCGGCCCCGAGAACTCCCTGGGCAAACAAAAAAAAAATCAAATAAAAAAAAAAAAAAAAAAAAAAATAATAAAAGTCGACGAAAATCCCGACATTAGCCCTACTTCGACAATTTTCAGAATTATGAGAACGAAATTTATAATAATCACACCAATTCTGCTTATGTCCATTAGGGCAATCAGGCTTCCTGTGATTATCTTTCCACAAGAAAAAACAAGTACCACTACTGAAGGGCTTGCTGCTGCTAGGCCTACTGGAAATTTTCATAACACGATCTTCGCCTGTAGATAGGCCTAGGTCTACTTGCTGGCTTCTTCCAGTCTCTTCAAAAGATCAAAGGGCTTTCTTGAATTCACTGAAGCTAACTGTAGTCTCCTTCTGGGTTATTACCATAGAAAATGTCTTGAAACACGTGTAATCCTTCAAGAACCATTGCTATCAATAAACTATCACTGATGGTTTCACCTGCAGTCTTCAAAAAATTAGCGGTCAGTCACGTTTCCTTCCTCAGACTTCTTCAGAGATGTCAACTCCGTGTATAAGACTATAATTCTGGGTTTACTGCAGCTTAAATAATGATTCCTTAAAACTTCTATAGTCTACTTCCCGTCGTCTTTAGCATCTCTTATAATTAAAGATAGGCTACGATCATCCAAAAGTTGTACAATCTCGGCATACACTTTGGCATTATCTTCGGCGCTTGGTTGAGCCGGAACCGGTAACCACTTCAAGTAACTTCTGCAATCGTAAATAGCCAAAGAACTTCACTTTCCATAACTCGTATTTTGCCTCATCGCCCTCGAAATAAAGTCTGTTACGGCCTGGGCCCATAACCAGTTGAGACGAAGGTAGCATGACGGCGGTAAAAATGGGCAATATGGGAGGATGCTTGAGTCAAAAGCCGATAATAACTTCATAGGCTACAACGCACACACACACACACATATCTAGTCCTATAATATATATATTAATAATAATATATATATTATATAGTAAGTATTGATATATATTATATACAAGCTTTAATTATTTGAAAAAATTTAAAATTTCAAAAAAGATTGTCAACACTGCATCATTGTTTTTTTTTATTTTTTCGTTTGAATCGCCTGGATAGGGTGCCTTAGCCTTCTATTTCATTTGTCTCTCTTGAGCTTGACCAAAGTCAGTCAGTCTATAAATCTTCAGATTGTTTCTTGTTATTTCTGACTTTTTTCCTTTCGTCCTCAACATCTGGTTCTTCTTTTAATTCTTTCACAGTCTTTATTTATTCAAAGCTTCTTTATTTCTTAAACTTGATTCATTTCTCATCCCTTGATTCACTTCCTTTCTTCCTTTCTTTCTTTCAAAAAGAAAATTCAAACGATATCAAAAAGGTTTCAATAAAAGAACAAGTGCTGCTGAATGAACATGCATGATATATTGTTGAAATATCACATTGAAAAGAATAATAGCAATTCTGTGTTATGTCAAACATTTCCCATAATAATCACAAAGTGTATAGTAAACGTTCATGGTCATTTATATATGACTAACCTTTGCAAAGCACAAAAGTATTATTATTATCATTATTAATATATCCTCAGAGGAGGTTTACACAGAAGAACAGCATCAATAATAAGTCAGCCAGGAAGGAAGACTTGAAGAATCTAAATGAATGAATATTATAACATATAATAATTTGGATCTCTTCCTCGGCAAGGAAACAAGGAAGGAAGAGACCTCCTCCTACTACACACAACAATCTTCACGAGAAGGGAAATCATCCTAAGATGTTTTCATTAAAGAAGGGAGGATTATTGATTCAGGGTTATTATTATTATTATTTTGCCTCCTCCTCCTCGCACAGAAGATCAGCCTCAAGTTGACTGACTACTTCTGTGGGGTTACAAACTGGCAGAAACCCCAAAACCTTTCTGAACAATCAATTTGACTCACTTTGACTGAAGAAGAAGAAAGATCCCAAACAACGGCGCCACAATGCCCCAGCCTCCTGGAAGGGTTTAATCCCCCGAAACCTTTCGCCCAAAGCTCCTCTTTTAAAGGGAGTCCGCTCTTCAGCCATTTGTTTTCATATGCGCCTATCCCTGCTATCCATCCCTTCCATCCTTTGAAAGTCAAGAAATGAAGAAAGGAACGAGCATCATCAGATTCAAGAAAACTGAAGTTCAGTGAATCAAAATATTCAGGACAAGTGACAAAATAAATTGACAATGAATGCAAATGATGTGGTCGGATATATATATATATATATATATATATATATATATATATATATATATAATATATAATATATATATATATTAAAGGCACTGGTAGAGATATATGTATAAATAAATATGGGGTGATAACCTTAGCTCTTGCGAGTTAGAGACATGCAAAATGCTAGATTTGTTTTTAAGCAAGTGTCATTTTGACCTCGTAAGATATATATATATATATATGTATATATATATATATATATATATATATATATATATATATATATATATATATATATGTGTGTGTGTGTGTGTGTATATGTGTGTGTATGTATATTTGTAATTATCCTACTCTGAGTTAATCGTTAAAGTGAGATGACTTGCAAGAAAAATAATCACAATTAAAAAATGAGCAATGCATCTAATTCATTCACCCACATCCCAGGCCAACCCGACCTCCTTTAAAAGGCCTCCCTCTGTCCCTCCCTCTCTAGCCTTAATGGTTAGTTTGAAAGTTGCCCCCCCCCACCCCCCCGCGCACCACCATCCACAAACGGAGCCTTGAATTCAATGCTTATCTTTGCCAAACATTTTCTGCTCAGAATCACTTTCTTTTAATTTCCCAAAATATTGCATCAGGTCGTGTTACATAATTTATGCATACATATACACATACATACATACATAACACACACACACACACACATATATATATATATATATATATATATATATATATATATATATATATATATATATATATTTACCTTGGATGAATGCTAATCAATAACAATTTGTGCGTATGTCAGTATGTCTATAAATGTATGATTGTCTGTGGCAGATCACGACATTGAAAGAGTTCAAAAAGTTTTCCCCCCCTCATCTACTCTCTCTCATCTCTCTCCCTCTCTCTCTCTCGTCTCTCTCGCTCTCTTCTCTCTCTCTCTCTCTCTCCTTTCTATTGATGAATATTATTATTAGATTAAGTCAGAAAGTAACTTACCAGAATATGGAAAAGCCCCACCAACTTCCTGTAAACTTGTATGTGTAAAGTCTTGCAGGAGATGGCCACCTGCCTCATGGCAGGTGACCTTTATCTCCTCAAAGGTCTTCGATTCCTCCAACATCTTCACGCATCCCAGACCCTTGAAGACCTTGGCCGGGCTTTTGCATGGGAACTCTGAAAGGAGGAGGAAAAGGAGGCTGCAGGAATGAGGAAGGTTACGCAAGAGCCAAAATGACCCTGAATGACATCGACGTCGATCTTTCATGAACTGATTTAAATAAAAGATAAGAAAGTAGATAATGATATAACAAAGCGAACTGAAGCAATTCAGCTCTTTTCTGCCGACTTTCTTCACAAATTTTCACTCTGAAGCAAAAAGGCTCAGAAAGACAAAGGTTCGTCTTCCCTTACCACAGGTTCGTCCATCTCCCTCAAAAGGTGGGTTGCAAGAGCAGCTGTAACTCCCAACGGAGTTCTTGCATGTTGCCAGGGGGCTACAGTCATCCTTCCCTTGGGTACACTCGTCGATGTCTGTTCGGGAGGCAATGATTAATAGTTTTGAGGAAAGAGGCCTTGCGGAATGTCTCTTTCTTTTGTTCTGAGGGAGGGCGGCTGATGTCCTTTCAGGAGACATACATGGGGACTTGAAATTGATATGATGCTGGATAAAAACAATTAAACCCTTAAATACGTATAAACGTATAACAGATGATTACGAAACCAAACCCGTCATGAAATCAGATATAATTTCTATATTAACCCTCTTACGCCGACTGGACGTATTTTACGTCAACATTTTTTGTCTCCCGTGTGCCGACTGGACGTATTTTACGTCGACTTACAAAAGTTTTTTTTAAAATTCACGGAAAAATACTTATAGGCCTACCAGCCTAAAACTTTTGAATCACGCGCCTTGGGGGATGCTGGGAGTTCACGGATCAAGGTGTTGTTTTGTTTACAATCGTTACGCAGGCGCGCAAGCGCGAATTTCTTTCTTGCCGCACTAAAAAGTATCTGTGACACATCTCGGAAATTATTTCATCACTTTGACATAATTTGTGTACCATTGTAAATTAGCTGTTACATGAAGTATTATATATGAAAATGTGCGCATTTTTATGTAGAATACAACAATAAAATACTCATGATTGTAGCCTTTATCAGTTTTGAGATATTTTCATATAAAAAACGATAATTGCCAAAATTTCAACCGAAAACCTTTGGTCAACTTTGACTCTACCGAAATGGTCGAAAAACGCAATTGTAAGCTAAAACTCTTATATTTTAGTAATATTCAATCATTTACCTTAATTTTGCAACTAATCGGAAGTCTCTAGCACAATATTTCGATTTATGGTGAATTTATTAAAAAACTTTTTCCTTACGTCTGCGCGGTAACCCTTCTGAAGAAAATCATACATGCGATTGTGGTAATGTTTGCACCATTTTAAAATTAGCCGTTATATAAAGTTTATATATGGAAATGTGCACAATTTCATGCACAATACAACTAAAAAACAACCCATGGTTGTAGCTTTTATCAGTTTTGAGATATTTTCATATAAATAACGATAATTGCCAAAATTTCAACCTTCCGTACTTTGACTCTAACCGAAATGGTGAACACGCAATTGTAACTAAAAAAACACTTATGATTCTAGTAATATTCAAGCATTACCTTCATTTTGACAAATGGGA
The DNA here is from genome assembly GCF_015104395.2 of Macrobrachium nipponense. Taxonomy (NCBI): domain Eukaryota; kingdom Metazoa; phylum Arthropoda; class Malacostraca; order Decapoda; family Palaemonidae; genus Macrobrachium; species Macrobrachium nipponense. The sequence continues at coordinate 6,728,735 of NC_087222.1, read as the reverse complement.
AGTCTCTAGCCAATATTTTAGATTTACTGGTGAATTTATGAAAAAAATAACATTTTCTTTACGTCCGCGAGGTAACTCTTCCGAAAAAATCATACAAGCGATTGTGGTAATGTTTGCACCATTTTAAATTAGCCGTTACATAAAGTTTTATATATGAAAATGTGCGCAATTTCATGTAGAATACAACAAAAAATAATTGAAGGTTGTAGCTTTTCTCATTTTCGAAATATTTGCATATAAATCACGATAAATAGAAAAAAAACCACGTTCTGTCAACTTTGACTCTACCAAAATGGTCGAAAAACGCAATTGTAAGCTAAAACTCTTACAGTCTAGTAATAATCAGTCATTTATCTTCATCTTGAAATAAATTAGAAGTCTCTAGCAAAATATTTAGATTTATAGGTGGAATTTTAAAAATAAATCTTTCCTTCCCACCGCGCGCGGATTCTCCGCCACAAATCTCCGAAATGCATACGTACCATTCTCGGAATATTTGCTCCGTTTAATATTAGGCATTTCATAGAGTTTTATATACGAAAATGTGCGCAATTTTATGTTAGAATTAATAAAAACCCGAAAAATATTTTGAAGGTTTGTAGCTTTTCTTATTTCCCGAAATAAACTGCATTAAAAATAAAAAATAATATATATATATATAAAAATTCTACAGTTTGGTCAAACTTTCTTTAACTCGTCAGATATGGTCGAAAACTGCAATTGTAAGCTAATACTCTTATATTAAATTGAATATTTCTATGTATTACTAATACTTAGTAATATTCAATCATATGTCTTCATTTTGAAAGAAATTGGAAGTCTCTAGGACAATATTTAGATTTATGGTGAATTTTTGAAAAAAATATTTGTTTACGTCCGCGCGTTACGAATTCATGCATTATTTTGTGATATTATTTTCTCTGTGTTGCGTTTATCGTTTTACAATGTGTTATATACCAAAATGATTGCAATTTAGTGTACATTACACGGAAAAAAAGTAAAACTTGTTACCTTAAACCGTTTTGCGCACAGCGCGATTGTTTCAATACATATATATGAAATTCGTTTATGCGCTCATATAATCAGCATTATTTTATTATGAATAATGATAATTTTTTTTCATTTCTGATGGTTGCATACTAAACTTCAGCCAATGCCAAAAAAAGGAGCCAAAAATGAGCTCTTAATCTTGAAAACTAAGCGCGCTGTGATTTTTTGAAAAAAAATATTTTTTCCGCTTCCGAGCTCACTCTGAAACACCTCCGGCACACGGAAGACAATCTTTTTTTTACCGCTTCGGCGTAAGATGGTTAAGGACAGACAAATGCTCCTTGAAGCAGGAAAGGCAGTTAAAATGGTGACTTGGAATTTTATCTCTCTGATCCTATTAGGGAAAGAGCTTCCATTTCCTTCTGGAAGGTCATCAGGTGGACAAGGGTGAACTTTGAGGGGAGAAAGACCCACAAGTCTCATCTCGCTTTTTTGGTTGTTATGGAGTGAGGCAGATGTCTTAAAACGGGACACACAAAAGAAAGGACACTGCTGTCTCAAAGGTTTGCACCTGCTGGCATCGAGGAGGGCAGTCAATCAGAATGACCTCAAACTCAGGATTGTTGTTGTTAGAGGCAGACTCGAAACATTTCTCAAAACTAACTCAATATTCCTTGTGAAGTAGAATTATAAAAAGGGAAGCAAAGCTGGTTATCAACATTGACTGTTCTCATAACTAAGGGAAAATGTAATTATAATTTGATTCTTCTCTTTTGGAGGCCGCCCCCCCCCCCCCCCCCGCCCCCCCCCCCATAAAAAGAGAAAGTCAACAACGAATATATGCCAAATAGAGAAGAACAGAAGAAGAAGAAAAGAACACGAAATGAGAATGTCTCTCTCTCACCTTCACAACGCGAACTATCCTGTGCAAATCCAGGTAGACAGAAACATTGATATTTGAATAGCCTGTCGGTGCAAGTCTCATAATCACTGCAGTTGTGGCTTCCCTCTGAGCACTCATCTGTGGGAAAAGATATATTGAAATGACAGAGCAGTCATTCCATACTTTCCCTAAGATAAAACTCACATAGAAAGATGAGTAAATGACCGATAGATAAATTCTCCAAAAAGGGATTCCTTGATCTAGTGAATCAAGATAGAAACATCTCAGTGTAACTGAATTTGCATCTACAGAGAAATATATGTAACAATTCTATAATCCTTTCTAGAACATAAGTGTGACTGACCTATTCCTCCAGTCTCCAACAAAGAGATGACTCTAGACATTCCCTGGCGAAGGGAGGATTCCAGTTCTTGTCCTGGAAAGGAAAAATCATCCCATGAACAATTACCTGGAACTCTTATTATGCACTTTAGATGCTATTCATACTTTTACTCATAATATGTCTAAGTCTTATCTAAGTTCTTTACTATAGTGCTTAGTTAACCAATACAAAACTTAGTATCATTCATTTCTACTACTGACAATGGGAAATATTACAAAAACAGTCAATTAAGAATCATATAAAATCCCTCTCATATGAAAAACGTACCTGCTGATGATATGTTCTTGAAGTGTTCCAAGTCCTCCCTTCCAAGGCAGCCTTTGGTTTCCTTATGGATCCCTGGAATATGCAAGATGTACTCGAGATGAAGTATATATATATATATATACTATACATACATATATATATATATATATATATATATATATATATATATAATATATATATATATATATATATATATATATATATCAGTACGATGACATAAAATTCTTAATTAAACATGTGTAAGTTATCCTGAAAGAACCAGACCCTAAATAAACTAAATGATAGAGGAGTAATTATGCAGTCAGTTCCAATGGTCATAATCATCCGTTCTCCTGCCATGATATTTTAATAATCCTGCTTTGTAAGAGACCACCTCCTTGTTCTTATCATTCAGTATCACTGAACGTAACATTGACTATTCTCTGCTTTCTACAACCGTCAGAATTGAACTTCCAGAAGCGAGTTACAAACACTAAAGAAGAAGAAGAAGAAGCTTTGCAGTTACCTTCTAATGTCTCCAGTTTTGCCCAGATATCTTGGAAGAGAAAAATAATCTCCTTTAGAAGATGCTTCAGTCATGAGGCTGACTTGAGACCCATTAAGTATGAAGACTTTATCAGATCTTTCTGCTATGAGTAAGAGTATTGCTGCCTTCCCATAGAATGAAATGGGAGAGGAAGGAAGGAAGGAACGAACGAAGGAAGGGTCATATCTGTCTCTAAAGGTGCAGGGTCAGAGCGTTCTATATGACAACAAATCTTGAACATCAATTACTATTAATCTGTACACTTTTTCCAATACTTAAAACGCCCTCTGCAGGTGATGGTGAGCATTCTTTTTCACTTACTTGCATGGACAAGCACACACTCATCCACACGCACATAAACAACATGTGAGTCATGCATGTCCTACCCCTGGTTGTATATTCAATGTTGCACTGAAATTCTTTTAAAAGAGTGAGAGTGGAAATGTGTATTATGACAGAGTCTTTAGAGAGTCTAGCTACTCCTGAACCTGGTGTTTTCAGTATAAAGGCTTTGCATGATCCTGCCATCATCTCTGGAGCACTTAATCAGTACCATATATTTTCCATGTAAAGGAAGAATGATTTCCCTTTCCAGAACTTCACCACGAGATGGAACACCTGAAAGGTATTTGTGACCCCTCGATGTCTGTGGCTGTCTTTCTGAAAGCTTTGTGTCTGTAGTTTCAACTGATTTGTAACTAAGGAAGACACTAGAGTCCTGCATAAGGTAATGCTGATGATATACTGCTCAATATTCTGAAGTGGTTATGAAAGTCAAACTTTATGAGCTATTGTTTATTCTCTTAATTTCTTCATGGACAGCAACAGACAGCCAGGACTCTCTGCAAAGTGATTATGTACTCACTTCGCAGAGGGTCCTGGCTGTCTGTCGCTGTACGTGAATAAAGCGAAAGAATAACCAATAGCTTATAAAGTTTGATTTCCATAACCACTTCGGAATATTGAGCAGTATATCATCAGAGTTACCTTATGCAACTCTAGTTTCTTCCTTAGTTACGAATCAGTTGAAACTACAGACACGAAGCTTTCAGAAAGACAGCCACAGACATCAAGGGGTCACAAATACCTTTCAGGTGTTCCATCTCGTGGTGAAGTTCTGGAAAGGAAAAATCAGTCTTCCTTTACATGGCAGCATCGGAGTAAGTTCTGCCACTTCGGCATATATGGTACTGATTATGAGCTTATAGAGATATTAGAGTATAATGTGTCAGTCAAAGTTGGCTTTATCTGTGACCTTTTATCAGGAATTCTCTGTAGAAAAAAATTTGGCCTAAGAAGCATGAAGCTGACACAAACTTGATTTTATTTTCTTTACTCTTTAAGTAAAGAACTTTGCTCTTTAGTAAAACACAAACTCGGAAAAAATGACAAAAATTACCTTGAAGGTTAATTTCGACGTTTTGAAGTTTCTCCTGCATTTCTGGAAATAGAAAGGATTGTTTAGAGATCATTCGTCTCCTCACTTCAACAGCAACTCCCTGACTCATTCTATGAAGCAGAGAGACTATGAAGTATAAGAATTTGTCATTTGTTAGCAGAACATAAACAGTTGGAAGTAAAAAAATATATAAGAATTACCTTGAAGTTGCCTTCGACGTTGTTCCTGGTTTCTCCTGGATTTCTGAAAGATCAGTCATTGTTTGGAGATTATTAGTCTCTCTTCCCAAAACACTAGGCGTGACATTCACAGTAACTTGCCTCATTCTATGGAATCAGGAGACTCATGATGTATAGGAGTTTGTTATGAAGCAGAACATAAAACATTTGGAAGCAGCAAAATACTACATAAGAATTACCTTGAAGTTTGCCTTCGACCTGTTTCCTGTTTCTCCATGCATTCCTGGAAAGATAAGTCATTGTTTTGTAAAAAAGCTGGTTCTTAATCTTTTAAAACTAATTACTGCCACAAAGGAATATGTGAATAAAATGGAGACATGAGAAAACTCATTAGCCAGAGTCCTAGAAAGGGAGAGAGAGAGAAGAGAGAAGTTATGCTGGAGAGTATACAAAGGTTCTTCTGTGTTCATTCTAGATTTCTAGTGAAGCAAGCCGGGGCTGAACTCTGGGCTTTTTCTCTTCACTTGTGTAACGCGATGAAGGGGCAAACTACCCACCACTGAAGAAAACAAGAAAATTAGAATCATAAAACAGCAAAGGTTTGTATAGAAACTAAAAATCAAGTTAAAACTTCGAACAGAAAACAAATGTTAGTAAGCATAAACCAAATAAAAAATATCAAAAAACCATTTTTTAAAAGTAACAGAAACCAAGCCGCAACATAAACTACTTATGAATAACCAATTCATGGCTTGGACAATTGCAAGGAAAAACAGAAGGCTCCTGGTAACTGGGATGTGTGGCAACATAAACAGGTGTGACAGAGTGTGGTGAATGTGGAAGTCCTTCAAAGTGAGCAGCCTCCCTCACCACACTGGCTCTTGGGGTGAAGGGACTGAGTGAGCTTTAAATGAACGTTCCCTGTGGAAAAATCGAAATTGACATCTTCCCGGTTAATCTTTGTAAAGGAATGAAGTCTTGGACAGGCTTTCCAAGACACTAAGAAAAGGAAAAAGCATAACAACAACAGCCAAGATTGAGATCTGAAACAGATTGCCATGTATCAATGGTCATCTCTGTAGGTTGTAGAAAACCTAAAACACAATGCTAAGCTTTATGGCTGTAGACGCCACCATGACAGGGGGGGGCGAAGGAGAAGAGATCATAGGCAGTAATAGCCAAGAAAAGAAAGAACCTAAGTTAGCCTAATGAACAAAAACCTTGGTTTCCTGGCAGCTGGAGGTTGGTAAAGCTTTTTTAGCTGCTGTGGGAAAGAACGCTATGAGTTGAAGGTGTAACACCAAGTATTAGTCCCCTGACGATCATGGACTATTATACAGTCTTGTCCTTATACAAACAGAAAAATGGAACATGGAAACCTGGGTTGCATAATATTGCTAATTGAGAGTCTTCTTTCCAGCGAAGGTTGTTTCCTCCACTAGCTACACCAACAGAACGTGGTCCACTCTTAGATGTCTGAAAAACCACCCCTCTAATTCAGACCCCTGGGCTTATTTTTAGAAAATCTGAGCAGAAACGTTTTTTCAGCTGAAGATAGTCAGGAAATAGAACCCTGAGGGCTGACCTACCATGTAAAGCAAGGAACACTTAGTAGCACAATTATGTCTTGGTTTGTTAGATATCATAGAAAATTCCCTGCAATAAACTGACAAGTCAATTTATTCAGTAAATGCTCTTGCTAATGTAAGGCTAAGCCTTGTCCTGCAGCAAACAGCCATGCCCCCCTGGCGCTTGAGCTGTGCTGTGGATGTAACCAAAGGAGAGGCAAGCAAAACTCCTGAAGCTAAGAAATGATTCTGATCAGTCTTAGTTCTGCAGGTCATGTTGCCAGGTATGACTCTGAGGGTGGTTAAGGTCTTCTGTCTTAGGGCCTTGCATATATGAGGAAAACAAATAAATGTACTACTGAAAAATTGAGCTAAAATCTATAGAGTTAGTTTGTTCATATTGCTAAGAGATAACGATTAAAAAGGGAACCACAGTTTTGTAATGTTAAAAATAAATTGTCAGCATTTAATCAACAAGGAAATCAAGTTCACATTGCCACCAACACTGAAGATTGTATGCCAACCCCAAAAAGAAACTGTAATGACACCAACAAATTCAATCAAAGAGAAACCTTCCAGAAGTAAGCAAACGAAGATGTGGTGGACGCCAGTCCACCAGGCAGAGAAATCCAAGTCTTCCAGGAACTCCCCCTTCACTCATCCAGGAGAGAGAGAGAGAGAGAGAGAGAGAGAGGCAATAACGATGGATTCCGAAAACAGGAAAAAGTAAGAGCAACAGGGAATCTAAGGAACCTTCCCATGACGCACCTTATGCAAAAGGAAAGGCGAATGGAGCCCAAAAAGGGAAAAGGTGTGCCCTGAACAAATGGCAAACACCCACCCTGAAGGGAGGTTGGGAATTGTGATAGGTGAAATAATGAAAGTTGAATAAAAAACCATGAATGGCCTATTTTTATCTTTAGAGAAAAGAAATGAAAAACCAAAGCATTACCCTTCAGCTGGCTCAAGGCTGCTTCTTAAATGGAAAGGAAGAAAATAATAGATGTGGTATTGGGCTCATACAGGTCTTGGATGGGTGACCACAGATGAAGCCAAATGAAGTAGTTGTTGCTGCATCTTTTCAGAACAGTTCCTTTCCACACCTCTCTTGTCTGTCTGTCTGTCGGTCTGTTCATGGATTACCTTTGTCGCCACACAACAACCCCCACCCCCTCACCGGCCACCTCTCTCTGTTGAGAGTTAAACAATAATACTGCAGACAATAGACGAGTGGGTGTCTGGATAATTTTAAATTTTGGCCTCAATTGTGACAAAGTGGTGTACAAGCATATATATATATAGATCTTTATATATATATATATACTGTATATATATAGTATATATATATATATATATATATATATAATATATTTATATTATATATATACTATACTATATATTATATTATATTAACTATTAATTATTAATAGTATATATATATATATCTATACTATCTATATATATATATTATATATATATATCATAATTATATATTAGGTATATATCTCTCAGATATATATATAATTTCCTATATTATAATCTATATATATAGTATATATCTATCTATATATATCTATATATATCTATAATACATTGCTACCGTTTTTCATAGATTCTCTTTTCTTCTACCCAAGTTAATTAACTTCATTATTTTTGACTTTTTGTAAAACGGCAGCCATAGTCCTCCTCTAATTATCAGCTGATTTTGTTAGGCGGGAAACCCAAAAACAAGACGTCCGCCAGGGATAGGGTGAAATTCCTTGTGAGAAGGGAGAATATAGTTCTTTTGTTCAGCTTTAGGGACGTATCTCAAAGGGTGAAGGATGTGCAGGTAACTGGTACTTATTCTTAGGCCTATATCTTAAGCTCTTGGTGTTTCCTGTGAACCCTCTGCTGGCTGTATGTTTCTGTTTCCAGGATTTGCCCTGCTCGTTGGGGGGTTTTAAGTCCTGACCCCCAACAACCCAGGCAAAACACCTGGCGTCTGCCCCACAGTCCGTCCTCCAGACGTGACCTCGGACGGATGTCCAGCCAAGCCAGGCCTTCCCCAACATTAAGCCTAAAAGGCGTACTGGCGTCACAAGGGACCCAGACCTAACGACAAACAGCCGGGCCGCCACATTGTCTACAAAGATTCCACTGATGAACATGGTCCATCCAGGTAACGTCTTGTGAAACAGCATATTTGGACCCTAGTCCCTTACATCCTAGTGCCTCAATTAACTTCCCCTTTTCCCAATTTTCCCAATTTCTAATTTCTAAACCCAAAAAGAACTCATACCCTTTGTTTCCTTCTCAACTGCCTCATGGCCGCATGTTTCCCTTGTGTGTGATCGTACCCAGACCAATGAAGTTTCTTCAGTGCAATACCTCAGGTGAAATATTAAAGTTCCCTTTTCCCAGTGTTAAAGAAACTGAATTAATCGAAATCAGACCAGAAAAATCCTTTTTTTTCTTTTATCTTGTCTAATCTGGGATCCTTTTCAGATTCCCTGAGTTCACGTGTAAAAGTCTGTCTGCCCGCAAGTTTGTTGCATTCCCGCAAGATTATGAAACCAAGCTTTTTCACGAATTCCTGTTTTGAGCCCAGCTTATTATCCCTTTGTTCTTGAAGAGATATTATAAGTCCCCATGTGGGGACCAGTAGCAATTTACTTAACCTTGGCTGTTAAGCATCCTCTTTGTAAATAAAATCGCTGTAAAGTAACTAGCTGAGTTTCTGGCGACCTTCCTCTAGAGGTAAATTATCACTAATAAATCCTTTTAACGGTAAGTTCAAGTAAAATTGCACCTTGTTTTTCCCTCAACTTTTCCTGTTTTACGTAATCGGAGCCTCTCTCAAGGCCGGGTGCTCCATACGTAACTATTATCTATATTATATATTATATATATATAAGTATATATATATATATAGATATGTATCTCTATTATATTACATATATAAATACTATATATATAGGTATATAATCTATATATTATATATCTATATAATATATATATATCTATAAAATAAAAATATTATTATATAATAATATATATATATAATATAATAATATATTATATATATATGATAAGTATATATAAATATAATATTATATATATAGTATATATATATATATATATATTATATATTATGTATATTTATATATGTATATTTTATATATAAATAGTATAATATATTATTATATTAATTATAATAAATATATATATATACTATAGAAATATGAAAACAATATATATAATTATATATTATAATTTCTATATAATATTATATATATATATAATATAATAATGATATAATATATATATATATATATATATAATATAATATATATATATATATATTATATTATATTATAAATATATATTATCTTATAAATTAAAATATATATATACTATATTATAAATCTTATATATTATATATCTAATAATTATATATATATATATATATATAATTGATATATATATATAATATATATATATATAATCTATATAGTATATATATATATATATATTATATACTATCTTATTATATAGTATATATTAGTAATATTATATATACTAATATATATATATTATATAATATTATATATATATATATATATATATATATGTTTATTATATTTATATATATAATATTATTATATATATAGTTTATATATATATATATATATAATATCTCTATATTATATATATTTATATATATATATATATATATATATCAATTCAAGCTACAAATGTCCTTTAATATCTAAATTCACTTTACCTCCCAAATTGATATTATTTTCATATATGTACCGAAGGGGAATTTTTTAATTGATAATAATTTTGTCCCCCCATGGGGAATCGAACCACCGTCCCAAGTGGACGGGGACCGAAAATCAGGACAGTCAGTTGACCCGCTATCCCAATCAGCCAACAGAGACGCTGATTGGATAGCGTCACTGGACTGTCCTGATTTCGTCCCCGCCGTCCACTTGGACGGTGGTTTGCGAATCCCATGGGGGGACGAAATTCAGTTATCAACATTAAAAAATTCCCCCTTCGTTACCATATATGAAAAGAATATATTCATTTTGGGCGAGGTAAAGTTGGAATTTGTTTTAGGATATGTAAAGGGACATTTGTAGCTTGAATTGATATATAAAAATTGGATCACGGTTTCGATGTGATTAAGTTATTCATATATATATTAATATATATATATATATCTATATATATATATATATATATATATATAAAAATAATATATAATATTAATATATAATATAATATATATATATATAATATATTAGATATATAATATTATATTATTATATAATATTATATATATATATATATATATTATATAATGTATAATATATATATATATAATAATAATTATATATATATATATATTATATATAATATATATATATAGATATATATATATTATATATATATATAAATTATATATATATATGTATATATATATATTATATTAATATAATATAATGTATATATATTATTCTATTAATTATATATATATATATATATGATATATATATATAATATATATATAATAATATATATAGATTATTAATATATATAATATGTATCGTATTATCTATATATATTATTAATATATATTATATATATATATATATTATATATATATATATATATATATATATCATAGATAAGCTATAATATTATATATATCTATATATAATTATATATATATTAATAATCTTAATATTACTATAATATAATAAATAATATATAATATTAATATTATATCTAATATTATATATATATTATATTTATTGTATATATATTTTGATTATATAAATAATATGTTTATATCTATATGATATTATATATATATAATATATAGTATATAATATAATATTATATATTATATATTATTGATATAGATATATAATTAATATATATACTATATAAATATAATTATATTTATTTATCTATATAGATATATATATAATATTAATATATATATATATTTGTATAATATATATACATATATCTATATATATATTTATATCTATAATATATTATAATATTATTATATATAGTTAAATATATAATATAGATATTATATTATATATATATATATATATGTTAATCGTGTGGCACAGGGTGGTCCGTTATTCCAAAAGACAATAACTTAATAACTACCTTAAGAAAAAAGGCACTAAAAACGGCGATAATAAGAAAAGAAACGAGGGATAAGGAGAATGAAAAGAATAATTAATTTTAACGAAAGGTACTCGTTTTCCTCGGACTCGACCCAAAGCGATTAGGGCGATTTAGCCCACAGGCATCTGGTCTGCATCTCCCAGGCCATCTTCGAAAAGAAAATTGGAATCCACCCCTACCATTACCTCCATCTCCGATGATTAAGTGAGTTCTCCTGGCACGCCCGACATTTGTGACACTTCAAGCGTCGGAGAATTAATGTAAGGTGGACCTTTTTCAAGAGCCTTTCTGTTTAATATAACCAAGGGAAAATTCAAGGCTTCCCTTGGTTTCCAAAGGTGGATCGTGATGAAAATCTAAGCCCTACCACCTTTCCAAAGATAGGCCTATCGTAGTATCGACGAATCAAAAAAGCCAAATGAGTGGTTGGTCATTAAGAACAGCCCAAAAGGGGTATCAACGAATGACGCTATGCGGTTTACCAACAGGGATACTCCCCTAAAGAAGCCAGGACATTGAAGAAGGATGGCCGTATACAAATTCAAAGCCCTACGAAGTTACTGTAGAAGGACCTGACAGGAAGGCGGTCTTGTATAATTTTGTCTGCAGCCCACTCAAGGCACAATAAGTCTTTCAGAAAATGCCACACCCAGTCAAAAATCCAAAAACAAATCCAAAGGCGGGGCTAAGGATATTTCAACTGAACAAAAAGGCTACGGACAGAGAGAGAGAGTCAAGCAAAAGGGAAAAGGCGAAGAAAAAAGGGAAAAAAAGGGGAACAAGAAGCCAAGACAAAGAGGGAGAACAACCCGGGGCTCCCTGGGGAGCCTGAGGGTAGAGCTGCATGTGGCATGGCCGTGAAACAGAGAAACGACAGAAAGAATCCCCAGAAGGAAGATCAAGTGCCAAAAGTGTTTGGTGTGCGAAGCAATGCAAAAAGACAGTGAAAGTGACCAATTCAATACTCAGTAAATTTACCCTCGTGCCTTTATAGGACTCGTAATTGCAACAATGGGCCCAATTAAGTTTTATCAGTCCAAAATAGCCCAGTAACTCAAAAGGTGGAAAAAAACGTTTGATAAGTGTCCCAGTCGAAGGAATAAACCTATAGTTTAAGAAAATATCAATCGTTCATTTCTCATCCAAAACGATAACCCTTTTTGCTAAATTTCCCCAAACGTCCAAAGCCTCCACGGCACACGTTACCTTAGATCTTGTGCAAATAAAGTAAAATGAAAGTAAGTACCGTCCACATATTTATTGGTGGCAGAGCGATGGATACGATGAGAATACAGAGTTGATATAGTGACAAAGATTAATTGATGTCGATAGGTATAGGAAAAGAGACAAAAAGACACAGCAAAGAAATGGGTGATTTAAGCGACCGTTGATACGAAGACACGAAATGACAGTTTAAAGACAGGGCGGCCTGGTGTAAACGGAATCAAAGTTTAGTGGGTCCGTCATAAGAGATTTCAATCCAATTCACGCCACTCTCGAAAAAGAAAGTTCTTCCCCAAAACGATCAGTTACCAGGTGCTTTTACCCCAAAATACAAAAGACCAGTTACAGAGTCGTAACAAATAAAAAGCGCTCCAAAAAAAAAAAATGCAAAAAAATCCCACCCAAACTCCAACGAAAGAAAAACACTCCACTCCGAAGAACAAGAAACAGTCGTTGCCACTAGCGAAAACAAGATGCCGAACGCATGAAGAAAAATTGATCAAGAGGCAAGAAAAGGAAAACGATACGGAAAACGGCAAACAGTCAAAACTCAATCGATAGAGAGAGAGAAGAGAAGTCCCCTTCCCGCAGACGTAACAATGCAGTCATTCAACGCAATGGTAGGGCGAACTGCAAGCTTGTCCAGAACGCAACCCCGGGTGCCGAAAGGCGACGCAAGTTGAAGGTCCAAATAAATGTCCACGACACTTAGCATAACATTTAAAACTCTATTAAAAAGTAAATTGACCGCGATTTAACATTTCAGTTTAGACAAGTTTCCTGGTTTTATTTTCAAGATTAAAAGATTTTCCACACTGAACCTTTTTTTTTTCTTTTTTTTTGGGCAACGAAACTTCTATATTTCTTCATTTTACTAATTCTTAAAACTAATCAGCTACTAAGACCTTTTCCCGAACATTTGTATTTACTAAACCAATAACTTTAAATGTTAATTTGCAATTTTCTTGCTTGTGTCATTTTATGTTATTTTTTTGGTTGTGATTTTGGGTTTTTTGTTTTGCGATTTGTCTTGTACTTTGTTTTGGTTTTTTTTCTTTGGTTTTAAATATTTGCTTTGTAATCCTTATTCGTTTAACGTCGGAATGAATGTTTACTTTGTTTTTAATTTTGTTTGTTTTAGGATTAACAAGGGTAAATCAACGGGAGGTGTCTCTCGTTAGCGTACACTTTACGGCGTCAGTTCCAGTATCGTTTTTACCAGAATAACTTAAGTAAGGGTTTTGGTTTTGTTGTTGATTTAAAGAATCGACTTACCGGTAACGTAAAGACCTTTAGAGAATAGTTTTCTGGGGAAAATTCTTTAATTTTTTTTGGGTGATCGAATGCTTTAGTAAAAACAGTTTATTATTATTAGATCATTTTCTTTTCGGGATATTCACTGGTCATAGCTTTGTTATAACTTTTAATGATACTCAGTACCTTAAGAAAACAAAATTTTCCATTAACGGAGTCGCTTGGTCAAGGAGAGTACCGAACTCCTTATCAAAGAAGTAAGAACGCCATGGTGCTCACGAGAAGTCAAACAAGGAAATTAAACCAATTAGCCGGAAGGTAACACAGTCCGCTAATTCCGTGAGCGACAGCAGCTGTAATGGGAACAACATAAGGGACCATGTGATTAATCACATAGCTAAATTTTGGCGGAAGAAAGAAACGGTCAGGTTAAGCTTGTAACTTAAGAAAACTGGATTGTAGAAGCAAGTGGAGACCACGCCTAGATAGCAAATAACGGGGACAGATAGAAAAAAAGAAAAGCTTATTGAAGCCAAGAGTTCTCTTGATTTGGAAGCCTGGATGGAGACTTAGAACGCTACCCGTTCCCACTCCGAGACTTACCGAAATCATTTAAGAATTGGGAAACGAATTGAAAACGGTATTTTAGGAAGGTTTTATTCCACAGTTGGTGAAAGAGATCCAGTTACTAGTTTGGTTGGCACGGATAGTGCGTCAAATTTACGGTTAGACTCAAAGAACGTTATCAACGAGTTTCGCTCTCCAGTTGTATAACAAATATATGAATTGTGGGGTAACTTTCATGGAATCCACAGGTTGGATAGAGGTAGAACGGGAACGGCAAGCAAAAAAATGCTAATTGAGTCATGTTAAAAAAATAAAAAATTTATTTAGTCTAGCAATAATGATTGGAAGCCTTGGCCAACGAAGTACATTGCAAGGATGAACTCGTAAGTTGGGAGACATCCGATGATGTAGACAAGCGATTGAAAGAGGAGGAAAGGAAACAAAAATCCTAGGGGTAGAAGACCTGAAAGGGAATCCCTATTATACAGAACCTTTTAGTCGCTATAGGACAAAAAGAAAACAAGGGTCCAAATAGATCGAGGACACCAATATGTAGAAATCAGAATTAAGGATTGCCAGGTAAATCCTTCCTCAGGATGGATTTTCGACAGTCACGTGTTTATAACTTGTCAGAAGAGAGGCGACATTATGCCAGGTGACTGGCCGAGGGCATAAGACTTCTGTCCTTTTCCATAAGAGAAACAGGACATTAGTGGCTCGAGAATGCAGAAATAAATTTGTTTGTTCAGCTCCTAGAGGTAGATCTCAGTCGAGAGGCAGAGGTAGAAACCAAAGTCCAATCTCCCCCAGTTTAGAGGAAATAGGGATTCCCGTCCCTCAAATAGATATGGCTAATCAAACAGCAAGTTTATTTTGCAAAGGGGGGGGGTATCAATCAGTTTCAGTCAATGTCCCAGGACGACGCCAATGGGAAATTTTCTGCTTACTGGTACAACTGAATCTTCCTTCCTATAAACAGAGAGAACCGTCCGGAATGTCAAGGCTAAGTCAAGCTACAAACAGGTTATGCAAAGTTGATGTAGGGAATGAATGAAATAAATTATAGACCCTTATTTCCCGCAACATGTTTATGTCGGTCTAGAAGAAACCTATTGTTACAATTGCTTTGAATACAGGTTTAAGTCCTAAGAATTTAAATAATGTCAGAAAAGGGTGTAATCGGGTTGTATTTTTTTTCTCCACTTAAGTTTGAACAACAAGCAGTAGATTGTAGTGAAATCCAACGACGTCCAGGGTTAATGATCTTCACGTAATTGGACAGTTAGGAGTTTTCCCATTTATGGCTAGGTAAGAATTGCTCTAAGAGAAAAATGTTCTGGTAGCCAGGAGATAATACAATTCAGCTTTTGCTCATTTTGCTGATATGGTTATCCAAACTATGGCTATACAAGGGATAAGCATTGCTGCCCCAAAGAAGAACAACTAGTGATTAAAAAACAACGGTCGTGATATTTTTCTAGAATACCAATATGCAAGCCCCAATTAAAACAAGAACCCAGACTCAAGAGAATTCCCAAAACACTGGAAAGGTATCTTAAAAGAAGGATAATACAGAGGGAATATATTCCCGAAAATGCATCACGGAGTTCCACAACAGATCATTAACCTTTCTTAGAATCAAATCAAATGCACTTTTTAAATTTAAATTAGAGAGGGAATTTTAAGACTTAAAACCCTCATGGAGAAAGTACTTGGGTAAAGATAGACAGTACAAGTAAAACCCAATTTTTGAAGGAAGGAAATTCTCACACTTACCTGAAAAGTTCGCAAGTAAACACGGAATACATTTATTCTTCTAGTTTAACATGAATTCATACAGAGCAAAACTAGATAGCGTTACAGATTACGAATAAACATAGGAGGAAAAGGTTAAGTTTAACCACCAGGTACAGAGATAGGTCCTAGCAGAAGTATACTCCATACCTATCCGAGTTGTAGAAACTTTTTTTTTTTTTTTTTTGGGAAACGGTAGCCGCGATCCCGTAAAGGAAAATGAAAAATTACGCTCAGGACATAAAAACTGAGAAGATCTAAAGATAAGGATTTCTCATTTAAAGGACATTCCAAGGAAAACCATGTTAGAGAAAAAGAATTCCCATTAGACTTATTGGTGGCGAATATAAGGAATTATAGTCGCTCTAGACGGCGACACCTTGGGAAACTTTACACGGCGAAATAACGCACAAGATAGAAACATTCCATCAAAACCAACCAAGCCAATTTACATACCAGCTTGACAGAGTAGCACAGGCTTCCCAGAAGGAGATCATTGAAAGAGAAGTTAACAAAGAACTGAATAGGCAAGGAATAATAGAACCATCTAAATCCCCATGGTCTTTTCCACTTTTGCTAGTTTTCCTAAAAGGGACAAAACTTATAGAATAGTTGTGGATTTCAGAAAATTGAACCAAATTACTGAAAATGATCCGTTATACCAATGCCGGTCAATTGCGAGATCTTATCCGCCACTATAGGATCCCAAGAAGATAGCTTCACCACTATAGATTTATTGCAGGGATTCTTTGCAAATCCCTCTAGACGCAAGAAAGTAACCTTTGACTGCTTTTTCTTTTCCACTAGTAACGGCAGATACCAGTTATGTAAGTAAATGCCATTTATTGGGTTCTAAAGTCAAGCCCGGTAACTTTTGTAAGATTAATGGATAAAATTTTGGGGCGACTTTACTAGGCAAGGACGTACACCTGTTGCCATAGATGATTTGGTAATAGCAACAGACACTATAGGAGGCAACACATATAACTTAGTCAAGAAGAAGTTCCTCGAAGAATTAAAAGAAAAGCCAACCTGAAAGCTTAAACTGAAGAAGTGTAACGTTCCTTAAAAGGAAAATATACTACCTTGGGTCATACCACTAAGTGAAAAGGGCGTCGAAGGTTAAACGACTTAAAGATTAACGTCAATTCAAGGAATAATCCTTAAACCACCTCAGTGCAAGAAGGGAACGTAAAGGTCCATTCTTAGGTTTTGTAGCAAGGTTTTTACCGGCTAAGTTCATAGGGCACTTTGCAAGGTCATATCCGCACCACTAACTAACTTTTAAAGGAACACGTAATCATGTTTGTATGGACAGACGAGCAGGCAAGAAGCATTCGATGAATTGTAAACGAAAGATTTAAGCGACATCCGCCACCGGTACTTAGCTTCCCAGACTTCGGCAAAGAATTCCGTTTTTGTAGCCACGGACGCAAGCCTCAATTGGTATACGGCGCCAATGTTTAATGCAAAGACGAAGATAACAAAGTAATAATGCGATAGCTTATTACAGTAGGAAATTAAAAGCCCTCAGAAGTGAACTAACCCTCAGTAACAGGACCCTAGGAGTGCTCTAAGCTATAAATAGACGCTTTAAAGCATTTCAGAATATATCATTTTTGGTTACAAGATAAAACCGTGTTCACGGATCATTCAGCCGCAGTTAGAAATGCTAAAGAACCCTAATTTTTCTGGACGAAAGAGCCCGTTGGTTCATGACAGCCCAAGATTATGATATAGAGGTGAAATTGTGTGTGGATACGAATAAGGTTAGCAGACGCATTATCAAGATATGTGTCACAAGGTATAGTATAAATAATGATAAGTCAAGAAGAAGAAAAGAATGAAACAATGTGCAGTGACGTAAATGTACTCACCATGCACTATACAGAGGAGCTTTCCGGCAAATTTCATAAAAGAACAAGAAAGAGATGAAGATATAAGGGAACTGTTTAAATACGTTAGAAACGAAAGAAAACAAAGCCAACAAGAATTAACCGAACTAGGTAGGAAGGTTGGATGTCCCACAGATGCATTAACGGACATAGATGGCGTATTAATTTGGATGTGTCACGAATATGACCCATTTGGTCAATTTCTAGGTGTACTGCACAAAAGATTAGTACCTAAGAGTCTAAGAAACAAGGTCATTGAGCTAATGCACGACGATGACATGAGAGCTCACCCTAAGGGAAGGGTGAGACAATTAGATTAATCCAAAGAACTTTCCATTGGAAGGGAATTCACAAAGATGTTAGTAATTATGTGAAGAGCTGCAATACATGCAACAGCTACAAAGGAAGAACAGACAAGGAAGTACCACTAGGGAAATATCCTATCCCACAGACTCCTTTCGAAAGAGTATCTATTGATCTTATCACTAATCTTCATACCACGAGTAAAGGGAATAAGAATATACTAGTATGTATCGAACTCGCTCACGAGATATACAGAGTTGGTACCACTAACTAGTAAAAGTGCCAAGGATTGTGCAACGCTCTCTTCGATAAGATATTTTGCAGATATTCTGCCCCACAGCTCATTATCTCTGATAATGGACCGAGTTCAACAACTCGTTAGTTCAAGAAATTTGTAACGCCTTTAAGGTAGAAAAGGTAGCGATACAGCCGTATCACCCAGCTAGCAAGCTTTAGTAGAAAGGAATAACAGGAAGGTTTTAGACGTATTACGTCACACAGTAGGAAACAGGATCCTGACTGGGACGTCAATTTACCTTTAGTCCAATTATCATTAAATGCAAGGCATCATACGAGTACTCGAGCAACTCCCATAAAAGCTTTGATGGGATATGAACCCAGATTACCTTATGCATGGCTGAAACAGCCAATACAGCCTAATTACTCTGAAGATATCATGAAGATAAGAATCGGGAACTTTAAAGTAATTCACAAGCAATTGCACAAGAATCTAGAAGAAGCCCAGCAGAATATGATAGAGAAGCATCAAGAAGGATTAAGGCCTGTAGACTACAAGAAAGGAGATGAAGTCTATATTAAGAAAGATGTAAGAAGTGGTATTAATTATAAGTTAGCCACAAAATTCACAGGACCATACAAGGTCGTAGACGTACAAGAAACCAAGATAAAAGTTAAGAAAATGAATAACCAAATGCCTTCCACATATGCTGAATCATTAGAAGAAGAAGAATTTTGGATAAACAAGGACAAGGTCAAGAGAACCAAAGAAGTTAAAGAATCCGAAATGACAGAGACGTCAGAAGACATTCCAGAAGAAGGAACTAGATATAACCTAAGAAATCGAAGAGTCACTTTTCAGTGAAGCAGAAGAACAAACCCATTAATTCATCCCATTATTCCCATGTATTTATTTGATTTCTTTATTGCTAAGTTTACCTTCATCGGTCGACTTAGGAATAATCTTTTATTGTTACAATTCTTACTTTAATTAGTCGGTTTGTAGCAATTTTTTTGAGTTACGTGCACTAACTTCAAATTTATTTTGACTTGAAGGGAATTATTTGGGTATGTAAGAAACAGTTCAATGCGCAGTATAAGAATTTCAAGACGTATATTAAGTTTAACCGTTCCATAAGAACATTCTTAGAAGTAAAAGAATAAATAAGACGGGTTAAGATAGACATTAAGAGATTTTAAGATAAGAGAATTCGTTTCAGAAATGACTAAGATATTGAAGGGGTAATTAATATACTTACTTTGTTCAAATCCATTAGATGTTGATTGATGATAACTTACTAATAAGATATTAATCGATGAAGACTCACTAACAAGAAGTTAATCGATGAAGACTCATTAACAAGATAGTAGTTGTTGAAACTTACTAACAAGATATTGATTGGTGAAAGCTTATTAATTGTTGTCACAGTAGAAGAAACCTACAAGTATTAACCACTAACCAGTTCCTTTAACCGAGTTGCCAATATTGTTTTAGTATCAAGCAGTGAAGTTATATTGTTTTAATGCACAAGGTTACTCAGAAATTACAGTAAGAATGTCCAATGAAATTTGAATAAACACAATACACAATCTCAGTAGGAAGCCAAGGACACACTTGTTATTGCATACAAATACACAAGGATATTTTCTCCCAGGACTTGTCTCCAAGCAGCAGTTCGCAGCAAAACAAGAAGCCATCAAGTGTCGTCAATAGAAAAAACGAAATTTATTTTTCCATAAAGAAAGACGATATCCACCTAGATAGAATAGGACTGAGGACTGAACCAATCATGTACTGTAAACTTGGATAGTTATCATTTTTTTTGCTTCTACCATGCATTTATATAAACTTTTGACTTAAGGGCTTATGTATGTTTAACTTCAGTTTTCTTGTTTTTTTTTTGGGTGCTTTATTTGTGTTTTGCATTCAGTATCACGTTTCTTAATGTGATTTACTCATATTTGAATTCAGTTGATGATTCTTTAATATTACTTAATCAAGTACTTGTTCATATTCATATTCAGTTTTTTTTTAATGTTTCTCTGAATGTTACTTACTCAAGAATTTACTCATGTTTACATTCAATTTGATTGTTGCCCTTAACGTTACTTAATCAAGGATTTGCTCATATTTACATTCACTTTTGATGTTTTTGAGTTAAAAGTTTCAATATGGATTTCCAAGAAGCATAAGTTAGGAGTCCTCTTGTAGGTATAATATTTGCTTCAGCTTAGATAACGCTGTCGGAGTCAGCGAGTAGCGGGCGAGAGGGAGACTGTAATAGTTGTGGCACAGTGTCGTTATTCCAAAAGACAATAACTTAATAATACTTAAGAAAAAGGCACGAAACGGATAATAAGAAAAGAAAGAGGGATAAGAGAATGAAAATAATTATTTTACGAAGGTATCGTTTCTCGGACTCGACCCAAAGCGATTAGGCGTTAGCCCACAGGCATCTGGTGTCTGCATCTCCCAGGCATCTTCGAGAAATTGGAATCCAACCCATTACGCTCATCTCCGATGATTAAGTGATTCTCTGGCACGCCCGACATTTGTGACACTTCAAGCGTCGGAGAATTAATGTAAGGTGGACCTTTTCAGAGCCTTCTGTTTAATATAACCAAGGGAAATTCAAGGCTTCCTTGTTTCAAAGGTGGATCGTGTGAAAATCTAAGCTCCACCTTTCCAAAGATAGGCCTCTAGTAATCGACGAATCAAAAGCCATGAGTGTTGGTCTAAGACAGCCCAAAAGGGTATCAACGAATGACCTATGAGGTTACCAAGGGATACGCCCCTAAGAAGCCAGGACATGAAGAAGGAGGCGTATACAAATTCAAAGCCTACGAATTACTGTAGAAGACCTGACAGGAAGGCGGTCTTGTATAATGTTTGCAGCCACTAAGGCACAAGAAGTCTTTCAGAAAATGCCACACCCAGTCAAAATCCAAAAATCCAAAGGCGGGGCTAAGGAGTTTCATGAACAAAAGGCGGCATTTGAGAGAGAGAGCAGCAGTGAGCAGAAAAAAGGGGACAGAGGACAGAGAGAGAGAGCAGCAGAAAAGGGAGCAGAGAAAAAAGGGGAACAGAGAAGCCAAGAGAGAGAACAACCGAGCCTGAGGGGAGACTTGCAGTGGCATGCCTGAAACAAGAGAAAGACAGAAGAATCCCCAGAAGAAGATCAAGTGCAAAAGTGTGGTGTGCGAAGCAATCAAAGACAGTGAAAGTGACAATCAATACTCAGTAAATTTCCCTCGTGCCTATAGACTCGTAATTGCAACAAGTGCCAATTAAGTTTTATCAGTCCAAAGCCCAGTAACTCAAAAGGTGGAAAAACTTTATAAGTATCCCAGCGAAGAATAAACCTATGTAAGAAAATATCAATCTTCATTTCTCATCCAAAACGATAACCCTTTTGCTAATTCCCCCAAAGTACAGCCTCCACGGCACACGTTACCTTGAGATCTGTGCAAAGAAAGTAAGTACCGTCACATATATATATATATATATATATATATATATATATACATATATATATATATACTATATTATATATATATATATATATATATATATATATATATATATATATATATATATATATATATATATGTATATATATATTTTTATATATATATATATATATATATATATATAGAAATATATATATAGTATATATATCATATTTCATATATATATATATATATATATATATATATATATATATATATATACATATATATATATATATGTATGTATATTAATATATATATATATACATATATATATATTTATGTATGTAATAATATATATATATATATATAATATATATATATATATATATATAATAATAGTTGTAATATGTTGTATTCACATTTAAGTGTTTTTATGTTGGTATCTGGAAAATAAAGAGAGAGAGAGAGAGAGAGAGAGAGAGAATGATACTAAGTAGTAACTGCATCTAACCACAATAAGACTGTTGTGTGGTGGAGTTCAGTGCTAAACTTTATTCCTTTTGGTTAAACACAGAAGAAGAAGAAGAAGGAGAAAGAATAGACAGATACCGTTAGAGAATCGAAGCATCATTTACACAAATAAATGCAGAGGCTGTTTATTTCCTTCCCTCGTTTGAAGGCTGAATGCTATAGTATTATCATTATTATTTCCTGTGATCAGTTTTGCATCTAAGAGCAGCAGTCATATGAAGAACAGAAGACAGAGATAGAGAGAGAGAGAGAGTCACTATCAATTTCCAAAATGGGATACCTGCAGAAGAAACAGCCTGATCCCAATAACTGATTTGCATCCCTTCAGTCATAAAAGAGAGTTGAAAAGAATCCGTTTCCTTTGTCCTTCTTCTGCGCTGCTGCTGACTCCCAAGTCTGATCTCTCTCTCTCTCTCTCTCTCTCTCTCTCTCTCTCTCTCTCTCTCTCCTTCATAGTCTTAACAAAGCCAGATGGGGATAACGAAAAGGTTATGATTGATATATTAGAAGAAGAAGAAGAAGAAGAGTAGAGAGACGCAAGAGGGGATTCATGTGTCATCTGTGTGACGTCATCACCATATGGATCTTCTTCTTCTTCTCTGCTGGCGATGAGGCGGCGCAATAATCAAGGTGTCCTCGGTTGATGCTTGGCTGTATTTTGGACTGCTTTTGCTTCGAGTGCGTCTGCTTGCATACATACATACATACACATGCCACAGTAGATTGATGCGTTTGGAATACATACTCATACTGTTACTCTAACTATTGATTTTCTCTGAATAACAACCACACCTGTGCAATAGCAGCAGCAGGAGACCTTTGTGGAAATAGGGAGGAATATCGAGAGAGAGAGAGAGAGAGAGAATCGTGAGGATCAATGCCGAATCTTCAAGACATCTTCGTCTTCTTCTTCTTGTTCCTCATCAATGAAAGCACAAATCAACAAGGTGGATGTGTGAGTGCACAGAGATTATTTGCAGTAATGGGTCACTCGTACTCAGGCGCCAAATGTCTCGTGGTGGGCGGGGGGGGGGGGGGGGGTGGGGGGGGGGGGGGCGGCGGTGTTTGACCTCTGCCATTTCCAAGAACTCTCGCTGAAGAAGAAGAAGAAGATAAGCAGAAGGTTGTTTGGGTTTTATCCGTGACGTTAGCCGGTTCCTGAATCTCGGGGGGGGGGGGGGGGGGGGGGGGGGGGGGGTGTTGGGTATCAAAGGGCACGTCAGTCAGCTGCCTGTACATATATACTTACATACATACATACTACATACTTATATAAAGAAGTGAGAGAGAGAGAGAGAGAGAGAGAGAGAGTTGCAAACTGGAAGCCTCCACGGAAGGAGACCAGTAGTATCTCTTAAATTATTTTCTATTCACTTATTCCTTAACACACAAGAATTGAGCATCAGGAATTTATGGAAAAAGCTAATTGACCTTTTGAGTTTTGAGGTCTGGCTTCTTCTTCATGACCCTTTCAAATTCACTGATATTCAAAGGGGGGTCTCTCTCTGTCTCTCTCTCTCTCTCGGCTCTGATTATTACATGTCCCATAATGTATCGACCTCTTTCATATCAGTTGCTGTTTGCTACATCTTCTAAGTGTAAATTTTTGCTCAGGTCCCTTCTTCTTCTTCTTCGCCCTTAATCCATAAATATGCTGACTTTCTTCTTACTTCTG
This sequence comes from Macrobrachium nipponense, assembly GCF_015104395.2. NCBI lineage: Eukaryota > Metazoa > Arthropoda > Malacostraca > Decapoda > Palaemonidae > Macrobrachium > Macrobrachium nipponense. Next base: position 6,704,388 of record NC_087222.1, on the reverse strand, counting down.
AATCACTACAAATCACTTTCATATTCTGACACTACGAGTTCGGCTACAGGTGATGATCATTAATAGACAATTTGGGACTTTCCGGCCTTTGAGTCTGGAGGAAGATTTTATTATTATATTTATTAAAGGACATTTATATATATATATATATATATATATATATATATATTATATATATATATATGTGTGTGTGTGTGTGTGTGTGTGTGTGTGTGTGTGTGTGTTTGTGTGTGTGTGTGTGTGTGCAGAATGATGCACAGAAACTTGAAAGGAGAGCACAAGAGCATGCATGTAGAGCGTGAGACACATCCTCAGTCAAGGACATTATAATAACAATCATCTTATCATAGTTCGACCGAAGGGCATTCTTGGTGATGACATCATTTATGTCCTCCTCTTAAAGCATCTCTCTGTCTGTCTGTCTGGGTTTTCCTTCTCTCGCTCATCAAGCAATTTGTTCTATTGGACAGAGTTGATGACAACCCCCCACCCCCCTTTCCTCATGCAGTTGCTTGTACCACTTTTGGACAGTCTTTTGGAGAGAGAGAGAGAGAGAGAGTGTGGAGACTCGAGTGTCGGAATAGAATATAGTAGAGTTAAGGACAAGGAAGTCTCAGTAGATGAACTGCATTCAGGTGCTATTTGTCAAACCCCAAAATCCTGTAATAATAGAAAATAATCTCTCCTTGTTTGATTCAGGTCGAGAATATTTAATTATTACTTTATAATGCCATGTTTTAGCTTCTTTTCAATATGGTCGCCCTGCGTCTTCTTCCACAGAGGCCAAGAAGCCACTGTTTCTGTGTGACCAGAAGGAAGGTCCAGAGTTTGTTCTAAATATTTCATTTCATTTCCTTCACAATTCTTCCTGTTTAAGCATCAGTTTTATAGGTATAACTATTAATTAATCACACCGACTTCGTATATATGTAGACACAGAAATGATATTTTGTTTTGATGAAAAGTGAAATAGTTACTTTTTCAGTGACCACAGTTTGTCCACGGGATCTTCTTAGCCACTAATATATATATATATATATATATATATATATATATATAGATATATATATATATATATATGGTAGAGAGAGAGAGAGAGAGAGAGAGAGAGAGAGAAGAATTTTTTGGAGACCACCAAATCTCAGGGGGTTTGTCCAGTCGGTTCTGGTAAAATCGTTGGCAAAAAGTTTGTTTCTTGCTTGAGTTCATGGACAGTTTCATTATTATTATTATTATTATTATTATTATTATTATTATTATTATTATTATTATTATTATTATTATTATTATTATTATGTTCTAAAAACCTCAGAA
>NC_087222.1:6685574-6698074 GCF_015104395.2 Macrobrachium nipponense | reverse complement strand
ATTGCCTTTTGGAATAACAACACTGTGCCACACTATATAGATATATATATATATATATATATATATATATATAATATATATATATATATATATATATATATATATATATATAATATATATATATATATATATATATATATATATAATTCCAAGAGAACCAAGAAGCGAATGGATGAATGAATGGAACCACAGCCATTTCACAGGCAAATGCTTCTGTTGGAGGAGAATCAATTTAATTAACGAAAAGGTTTGTGAACGACTTCCTTAAAGAACCTCACATCTGATCCGCAGAATGAATCATCCATTAAAGTCGATATTTTTTCCACCATAGACAAATATATTCATTTCCTGGACACCAGAAACTTGCAGCCTCTCCAGTCGATGGACATTCCACATGTCCCGTAGAACCTTTCTTCAATAAACAAGTATAGTCCAGTCGGTACATCGCCTGTGGTAGTCATAGTATGTGTCGTTACCTCAGTGGTTACTTGAAGTCACCTTTGCAGTTTTATCTTGCATCCTGAGGTCACCACAAGAGCAGTTGCTCCCGTTCGGGGTTATAATTGAATCCTTGCTTGCTACAGAGATGATAGTATTCTTTCGGCTCGTAGAATAAATAGGTATGTCAATGAATTAGTTTATTTATTTGTTTATTTAATTATTTATTTATCTCTCTATTTACGTGTTTACTTATTTATTTATTACTAGGGCTAATGGACAGAAATAAATATATAAAACTAGTCAGGGACCAGAAAAAAAAATATCTTTTTATTTTTTTACAGAGTAAGTTGGTCGATATTAGAAAATACACCTGCGTTCTCTCTCTCTCTCTCTCTCTCTCTCTCTCTCTTCTCTCTCTCTCTCTCTCTCTGTGAATATCAGTGATGTTCCTCAGATTGCTAAAGTTGATAATTAAATAATAATGTTCACATGTCTGATGGGTTCATATTCAAGGATTTACGTAATGTACTGAATTTCTGTGGGTCGGAAACTCAATATGAACGGCTGCTTTGCATCAAAAGTGACTCAAATGAAAGCAAAATTGCAATATATTGCAACTGGGTCCTGGCAGACTCCTTCTTCAGTGGGGTAACATGCAGTATTTTAAGTCTAATCATGAACAGTATTGCGAAATTACAATTTGTATATTACAATCATTGCAAATTATTCCAAACTAAATGAGGTAGTTTTACAATTTGCTGTTCTCTAATACCTCTCGTATATTTATCTCTGCAGTTCTTCTTTAAAACTGGGATGCTTCCCCTGCTGGATCCCTTGACTTGCAGCGTTTTGCTTCCCCGACCAACCCTCTCAGTTAAAAGGCTACTGTCAGTTCTCTCTAATAGCCAGGAGTCGTAATAGCAATATTTGACTTTGTACGCTTTCTGCCAAGTTATTATTCAAGCTATGGCACTCATTCTGGTGTCAATGGAGGGCGGAATACATGTGCCTTATTCTGATATATTCAAAAGAAGCATATAAGCAAAATGCATAATGTCAGGACGAGTTAAAGTCGTCACAAAAATAAGCAGTCGGAGCATCTGAAGCGACTCCGGGGCTTCAGATGCGCGACCAGTGTTTGCAACCTGACCAATTCCTTTATATGAAAATAATTTAGTCAACATTTTTGTTCCATTTAATTACTATTGCCTAACAAACCTCAATATACCAATTGCTTTCTTTTTCGTTTGAAATTATCTTAAAAAACGAGCAGCATCACAAACCAATTGGCAAATGTAATCTTAGACAAAAGAGGTCGATAGAATCTTGGAACTCCAAAGTGGGAGAGAGAGGACTCAGGTCTCTACATCTCCCAGACGTATCATTCTACATCGTGGCCTTTACATTATTATTATTATTATTATTATTATTATTATTATTATTATTATTATTATTATTATAAGTGGTGGTAGTAGTAGTATTATCATATGAAATCACTCAAACACAACAATAAAAAAACCTGCCAACATAAAGCTGAAAATTCCTTGAACATTATAGATTATCTGGTAAACGATAATACAGCCACCCAAACTCCAATTACTGACATTGCAATCTTGAAATTATGTGCAATATATCTCAGGTAGCTTTCACAAACGCAATGTATTCCATGAACGGCTGATAGACTCAGTTTCATTTGTATAAATAATTTTTAAACAAAAAATGGGTGTGAACCTTACACGAGAGGAGATCATTTGAAAGTTTCGGAAACTACCTCTTCCCAATTAAATTGCCGGTGCCTCGTTCTGCCCCAAGAACCGAAGGGCCACAGGTGACTGTGACGTCTGCAAAAATCATCACTCGAAACTGGATTGGACCGGATTTCATTTCAGAATCGTGGACTGCAGACGCCATCTATTGGCTGCCCGATGCAAAACAGTGCTCAATCAAGAAACTATTGTGCCTTAGATAGCGAGGCCAGATAAAAATTGCCGTATAAGTGATCGCAATGACTGCATAAAAAAGTAAAGTATATATTCAATTACTTATGCCTATTTGTGCCTAACAAAGTGGTAATTGAAGGTAAATGCATGGAATTATAAGAGGGAATTCACGAATTGGGTTCTGGTAGCATATTCACAGCCCTGGATTGTTAGCCGGCGAAAAGCTACAATTACCAACAAAATTGGAATATTCCACAAACTATTATAATCTAAACTGCTGCAAAACTGGGTGAGATTATAAACAGAAGGTTTCATATCCTTATTCGGCGCTTTAATCTCTGCAAAACCTTACAAAAATGATATATTTCTTTCGGTTCGTACTTTTAATTTTTTCGCGGGTTACAGGTTATACTTACAGGGTGTCAGCACTGTGATTCGTTGTAAGTCTTCTCCTGACTAAATGATTCCAAAAAGCATTACAGGGTACGTTCTAATAGCTATGTAATTCGATGACGCATTTCATTAGAGCATAAATTTCCATGAATCAACGTATTTCATCTTGAAGGCAGTGGTCCGTATATATGAGATTTTTTTAAACCTGACAACCTAAAAGGACGATTATTTGTCCTTCGAGTTTCTCGAAGGTTATAAAGATAAAAATTATCTCCTAGGTCTGTAATGAACTCAGAATAGCCAATATATTAATATTATATAAAGAAAAACAGTAATAAATATGTCAGGAAATACATAAAATAATAGTGATACTGATATGAGTCACAGGATTACCAAGTGCAAATGTACTTTAAGCTCTTTTTGAAGGGAGAAATTGGGTGTAATTAGTATAAAAATTAATGGAAATTGAATCTGTCTCAAATATATATAATTCTATTTTATTTATTAATATTCACAGGGCTACTTCTCGATTTCCTATCGTATCCTGGAATTTGAAGGTTGGTAATTCTGAGCAACAAATTCCGACTTATTTCAACATCAGTTTTCGAATTTCCATGAATTTTAGCAAACTCGGAACGTACTTTCAACCAGAAACAATTATTTTTATTGATCATATCTCCAAATGGCAAAATTTCTATTAAATAATATTTAAAGTATGCATAATGTTTGATATGAATAGTCCTTGATGTCCCATTAATACCAACTTTCAAGACTTTTAAACGAGATAATTTTATTCCTTTTTTATATTATTTGCTAATTTTGGATCGAAAATGACGAAGCATTCCTTGAGAGAATCAATCAACATATTTAATTAATTGATTCTCATAAAGAATAGTTTGTCCTTTGACCTTGCTTGCGTGTTAAAGGCTCTATTCGTGTTGGCAAGCCTGCTTCCTCTCCGGACAAGGAGCAGCCATTGTTTGTTACAAGAACGAACTTGGTCCTTTGTTGAAAACTTTTCACATTCTTCAAAACGTCCCCTTAATGTCAAGGTTTAATTTGAGGTAGATAGAGCTCCATTAATAATAGTTATCACATATATCGATACAGGATTTATTCAAGGTCTTCCTAAAACAGTGTATAATAGTTTCGTCTTCAAACGACCCAACGTCATCCGAAGATTGTCATAGCACTCAATAGATGTCTTTAGTGTATGCAATCTTGTTAAAATATTACATGTTAAAAAAATATGTTATATTTAGTCTTCCTAGCACGCAGTGTTCTTTATTTAGTATTAATAAGAAGCAAAAATCTTCTTTGTATTATTAGCAATGCCTTTCATCTTAGTATAATATAAATATCTTCATCTTTATAGCAACTTTATTTGATTTATGAAATTTACAGGCGAGGATGAAGAGATTAGGATAGTTTACCATTGAGCTATTTTCACATTTTCTATCTGGGTAGAAATAATTTTTATAGAAAACTGTATTTTGGGATATTTGGTTAACTATAAAAATTAGCTCTCTCTCTCTCTCTCTCTCTCTCTCTCTCTCTCTCTCTCTCTCTCTCTCTCTCTCTCTCTCTGTGATATATATACTTATAAATGTAATGGAGGTAGAATTTTTCATTATTTAATTAATGGCTGTAGATATTGACATATAAAAAAACTTCAATTCTCTCAAATGCCCAACTCATATGTGGTCTTTGTACACTTTTCGGCCAAACTTGGGTGTATTTAAATTTCATTTTACTTGTCGTTATATAAAGAAAAGTCTGACGTTAATCAACGCATACAGACAAATCTGGCGCTAATTAACGCATTTAGGCGTCATTTACATCGTAATGGGACTCTTGGCACCGAAGATATTTGGTTTCTGTGCTTTATTTCCTTTCTTATTGGCAGATTTGGTGCCAAGTGTTCTAATAGTGAGATTGAAAATCGCGTAAACAATTACTGGATATCTAAGTTATTATGGTGTGATATAATTACTAAGGTCACTCTTGATAAAGGTAAATGTCACATTGATTTTCACGTATTATTGTCGTCGTAGATTAGGTAAGTAAATGTGGTTATTGGACATTAATTGTGTAAAGGATTAGGGTATCTATTTCCTTGATGCTCTTACCATACAGCTTGATGTCGTCCATGAACATCAGATGGTTGATTCTGTTGCCTCTTTTCTTGAGTTGGTACCCGTCATCCATCTTCTTCTTCTTCTTATTATTATTATTATATTATTTTTTTTTTTTTTTTTTTTTTTTTTTTTTTTTGCTCTATCACAGTCCTCCAATTCGATGGGTGGTATTATAGTGTGGGTTTCCGGGGTTGCATCCTGCTCCTAGGAGTCATCACTCTTCCTTACTATGTGTGCCGTTTCTAGGATCACACTCTTCTGCATGAGTCCTGGAGCTACTTCAGCCTCTAGTTTTTCTAGATTACTTTTCAGGGATCTTGGGATCGTGGCCTAGTGTCTATGATTATGGGTACGATTTCCACTGGCATATCCCATATCCTTCTTATTTCTATTTTCAGATCTTGATACTTATCCATTTTTCCCTCTCATCCTCTTCAACTCTGGTGTCCTATGGTATTGCGACATCAATGAGGGATACTTCCTTCTTGACTTTGTCAATCAACGTCACGTCGGTCTGTTTGCACGTATCACCCTATCCGTTCTGATACCATAGTCCCAGAGGATCTTTGCCTGATCGTTTTCTATCACTCCTTCAGGTTGGTGCTCGTACCACTTATTACTGCAAGGTAGCTGATGTTTCTTGCACAGGCTCCAGTGGAGGGCTTTTGCCACTGAATCATGCTCTTTTTGTACTGGTTCTGTGCAAGTGCCGGGCATTCACTTGCTATGTGGTTTATGGTTTCATTTTTCGTATTGCACTTCCTACATATGGGAGAGATGTTATTTCCGTCTATCGTACTTTGAACATATCTGGTTCTTAGGGCCTGATCTTGTGCGCTGTTATCATTCCTTCAGTTTCCTTCTTTAGCTCTCCCCTCTGTAGCCATTGCCAATTGTCATCGCTGGCTAGTTCTTTAGTCTGTCTCATGTATTGTCCGTGCATTGGTTTGTTGTGCCAGTCCTCTGTTCTTTCTGTCTTTCTCCTGTCTCTGTATATTTCTGGGTCTTCGTCTACTTTTATTAGTCCTTTTTCCCATGCACTCTTTAGCCACTCGTCTTCACTGGTTTTTAGATATTGCCCCAGTGCTCTGTTTTCGATGTTAACGCAGTCCTCTATACTTAGTAGTCCTCTCCCTCCTTTCTTTCGTGTTATGTATAGTCTGTCCGTATTTGCTCTTGGGTGTAGTGCTTTGTGTATTGTCATATGTTTCCTGGTTTTCTGATCTATTCCTGCGCTGTATCTGATTACTGGCACTGCCCATGTGTTTATGGCTTTTATCATATTTCCGGCGTTGAGTTTTGACTTGAGTATCGCCTTGAGTCTCTGCATATATTCTTTCCTGATCGTGTCCTTCATCTCTTGGTGTTTTATATCTCCTCCTTCCATTATTCCCAGGTATTTGTATCCTGTCTCATCTATGTGTTTGATGTTGCCTCCCATCTGGTAGCTTTATCCCTTCAGTTTCTCGTTACTTGCCTTTTGTATGTTGACTAAGGCGCATTTTTCTATTCCAAACTCCATCCTGATGTCCCCAGATACAATCCTTACAGTCTGGATTAGGGTATCTATTTCCTTGATGCTCTTACCATACAGCTTGATGTCGTCCATGAACATCAGATGGTTGATTCTGTTGCCTCTTTTCTTTTCTTGAGTTGGTGCCCAGCATACATCTTCTGTAGTTCTTTTGTCATGGGAATCATGGCTACTACGAAGAGTAGTGGGGACAGTGAGTCGCCCTGGAAGATCCCTCTCCTGATATTAACCTCTGCTAGTCTTATTCCAGAGCTTGTAAGTATTGTATTCCAGTTGCGCATTGTATTTTTGAGGAAGCTGATGGTATTTTCCTCTGCCCCATATATTTTCAGGCATTCTATTAGCCATGTGTGTGGTATCATGTCGAAGGCTTTCTTATAGTCTATCCATGCCATGCTTAGGTTGGTTTTCCTTCTCCTACTGTTCTTCATTACCATTTTGTCTATCAGGAGCTGGTCTTTTGTGCCCCTACACTTCCTTCTGCAGCCTTTCTGTTGGTGGGGGATGGTGTTTGTCTCCTCTAGGTAGTTGTATAGCCTTTCACTGATGATACCTGTTAGTAACTTCCACATTATTGGTAGGCAGGTGATAGGCCTGTAGTTACTGGCTATATTTCCCTTACTCTTGTTTTTTGTACTAAGGATGTTCTTCCTGTGGTCATCCATTTGGGTGCTTGGTGATTTGAGATACAATGCTGGAGTTTGTTCTGCTATTCGTGGGTGTAGGCCTTGAAGTTTTTGAGCCAGTATCCATGGACTTCATCGGGACCTGGGGCTTTCCAGTTTGGCATTATTATTATTATTATTATTATTATTATTATTATTATTATTATTATTATTATTATTATTATTATTATTATTATTATTATTATTTCAGTTCTTCTGAATAATAATTCAGAAGATGAAGAACCCTATTCATATTGAACAAGCCCACCACAAAGCCATTGACTTGAAATTCAGTTTCCAAAGAATATGGTGGATCATTAGGAAGTAAGAGAGGTAAAGGGAAATGCAGAAAGAAGAAATCTTACATATTTGAAAGAAAAAATGATTTGAGTAAATAAAGGAAACATGCATTGAAATGCAAGGAGAAGAGTATTAGGGTAATAATGCATTGCGCCTTCGCTTGAAGCTTCCCACCAGTTTAAGGCCTACATATTCTGTAATTCAGAATGTTTCAGATATTGGTTTATGAAATACTATAAATTTCTTAACATTTAAATTCTGCAATGAATGCTTTAGATACAGTTTTATGGTATGTTTACTAGAATGTAGAGTTGGTATCGGTTACCAATAGCTTAGTAGTATATCAGGAAACATAGTAATTTATTTCTAATTATTCTATTTATCCTCCATTCATTTATTGTTTGTTCCTTTTCTAAAAACCAGTCTCTTCTTTCTGTGTTTCCAATTAGTGTCTTCTGTATCTCTTTTCAAATAAACACTGTTATTCTCTAGATAAATTATTCTTAAACTCAAACTGAGAGTGTTCATAAGGGTAATTTGGTGTGGTAGAAACAAGGTTTAATAAGTAAACTCAAGGTCAAAGTAAAGTCTGGTACCGCATCGAATTTGTTACCTTTAGGATGTTTTGATTTTTCTAAATGTGATTTTTATGTAAATAAATTCATAAGTAAACTCTAGTTCAAAATGTTGTTTCATAAGAAGTTAAGTATTATCAATAGCATTATCTTCAGTACAGATAATTGTGAGAAGGATATAATTTTTGATAACTGAATTAAAAAGTACACTCAGTTGTCAGAGACTTAATCGTCTCATCGTGATACTGGTAGGTAAACTTTCTTAAATAATCCATATCATGAAAACTAGTCCTTATATTTTTATTACCGGAGCATTAAGTCAGTATTTTCAAGCTTGTTCTTGTAAAATAGAAACTTTCTTGAATGATCCAAATCATGAAAACTAGTTGTTGTTTTCACTGGAACCTTAGGTCAATATTTTCAAGGCTTTTTTATTTTATTTTATATAAAAGAGAAATTCACTTTTTAGTGGACTTCTTAGGAACTAGGAAGAGTAACTTTTAATGAACTAGTACTATTCCTTATTAATGTTTCCAAACTAGGAAGTTATATGTAAATCTTTCCTTGTGAAGGTTCTCACTAAGGGAATGATTTTAGCGTAAATGGGAGGAAGGTCAGGTTGAAGAGGCTGCACAGCAGTGAGGGAAGAGAGGACGAAGTGATTTCAAATGAGGGGACGACGATATTTATTGATAGGAGGTTCATTCATCCTAAGAAGAACTTGGTATGAAGCGCATAAGTATTGGTTCACTCAGGTCACAACTGATGCTTCAAATAGTAATTTATTAAGAGCTGGATTTTGACTTTTTTTTTTTTTTTAAGCTAGAAACAAAGTTGTTTCAGTCAATATTAGTAGTTATATATTTTTTTATCTACTAAATGTTTTTTGCTTTGTAAATGTAAATAATTGGATTAACTATTAACTTTTTTATTGACTCGAATTTGCAAGTTTTTGTAGAAATTGTGGAATTCCTGATGCTACAGTGTCAAACGTGTGGAAAATTGTTAGGTTTTTGTAGGTTAAGGTCTAACTCCTATTATTTTTTGAGTGGTAAAATATCTCCTACAATTCCCATTGAAATACAGTAACATGTTTAGATCAAGATTAAATTAAACGTTATTGTTATAAATGTGAGCATTTGAATGATGCGACAACTTTTGTAAAATCAAATTGTAAATTGATTTTGAGGACTTCCTTACTTTAGCTTGCTACTCTGTTCTCACCGTGTCTCCTAACTCCACTTAGCTATGAGAGGTAACTATGGTAATTTTAACCCTTAAACGCCGACTGGACGTATTTTACGTCGACATTTTTTGTCTCTCGGGTGCCGACTGGACGTATTTTACGTTGACATACAAAAGTTTTTTTAAAAATTCGCGGAAAAATACTTTTAGGCCTACCAGCCGAAAACTCTTGAATCACGCGCCTTGGGGGATGCTGGGAGTTCACGGATCAAGGTGTTGTTTTGTTTACAATCGTTACGCAGGCGCGCAAGCGCGAATTTCTTTCTTGCCGCACTAAAAAGTATCTGTGACACATCTCGGAAATTATTTCGTCACTTTGACATAATTTTTGTACCATTTTCAATTAGCCGTTACATGGAGTATTATATATGAAAATGTGCACATTTTTATGTAAAATACAACAAAAAAATACTCATGATTGTAGCTTTTAACAGTTTTGAGATATTTTCATATAACAATAAGTGCCAAATTTCAACCTTCGGTCAAATTTGACTCTACCGAAATGGTCGAAACGCAATTGTAAGCTAAAACTCTTATATTTTAGTAATATTCAATCATTTACCTTAATTTTGCAACTAATTGGAAGTCTCTAGCACAATATTCGATTTTATGGTGAATTTATGAAAAAACTTTTTCCTTACGTCTGCGCGGTAACTCTTCCGAAAAAAATCATACATACGATTGTGGTAATGTTTGCACCATTTTAAATTAGCCGATTACATAAAGTTTTATATATGGAAATAGCGCATTTCATGCACAATACAACTAAAACAACCCATAGTTGTAGCTTTATCAATTTTGAAATACTTTTCATATCTAAAATGATAAGTGACAAATTTTCAACCTTCGGTCAACTTTGACTCTACCGAAATGATCAAAAAATCGCAATTGTAAGCTAAAACGCTTATATTCTAGTAATATTCAAGCATTTACCTTCATTTTGCAACAAATTGGAAGTCTCTAGCACAATATTTCGATTTATGGTGAATTTATAAAAAAAATACATTTTCTTTACGTCCGCGCGGTAACTCTTCCGAAAAAAATCATACGTGTGATTGTGGTAATGTTTGCACCATTTTAAATTAGCCGTTACATAAAGTTTTATATATGAAAATGTGCGCAATTTCATGTAGAATACAACAAAAAATAATTGAAGGTTGTAGCTTTTCTCATTTTGGAAATATTTGCATATAAATCACGATAAATAGAAAAAAAACCATGTTTGGTCAACTTTGACACTACCGAAATGGTCGAAAAACGCAATTGTAAGCTAAAACTCTTACAGTCTAGTAATATTCAGTCATTTATCTTCATCTTGAAACAAATTCGAAGTCTCTAGCACAATATTTAGATTTATGGTGAATTTAAAAAAAAATCTTTCCTTCCCTCCGCGCGCGGATTCTCCGCCACAAATCTCCGAAATGCGTACGTACCATTCTCGGAATATTTGCTCCGTTTCATATTAGGCATTTCATAGAGTTTTTATATATGAAAATGTGCGTAATTTCTGTAAAATAAAACGAAAAATATTGAAGGTTGTAGCTTTTCTTATTTCCGAAATAATTGCATATAGTAATATATATATATAAAAATTTTAACTCGTCAGATATGGTAGAAAACTGCAATTGTAAGCTTATACTCTTACAGTATAGTAATATTCAATCATTTTTCTTCATTTTGAAAGAAATTGGAATTCTCTAGGACAATATTTAGATTTATGGTAAATTTTTGAAAAAAATATTTGTTTACGTCCGCCCATTACGAATTCATGCATTATTTTGTGATAATATTTTCTCTGTGTTGCTTTTATCGTTTTAAAATGTGTTATATACCAAAATGATCGCAATTTAGTTTATATTACAACGAAAAAAAGTAACTTGTTACCTTTAACCGTTTTGTGCACAGCGCGATTTGAATACAATTATATATGAAATTATGTTTTTGCGCTATCATATATCGCATTATTTATATATGATAATGATAATTTTTTTCATGTCTGATGGTGGTTGCATACTAAACTTCAGGCAATGACAAAAAAAGGAGCCAAATATTAACTCTTAATCTTGAAAACTAAGCGCGCTGTGATTTTTTGAAAAAAAATATTTTTTTCGCTTCCGCGCTCACTCTGAAACACCTCCGGCACACGGGAGACAATTTTTTTTTTACCGCTTCGGCGTAAGAGGGTTAATACACTTACGGTACAGCAGAGAAAGAATATAATTCAGTTTTAACTGTAACTGACCAAAACTTGTTTTGTAGAAATTGCAACAACATTGACATTTGGTAATTATTATCATTATTAATAGGGCTTAGTTTTTCCAGACCTCTGAGTCTTAAGTACTCTCCTCGGCTGGTTCCTAGGGATTAATCCTGAAAAAAAAATAATTTTTTAGACTTAATTTAAGAAACATGTTTTATTAAAAATATTTACGATGTTGATAATTGAAAAATCTTTGCTTTCAGCAAGAATATTTTTCATTTTTTAATTCCGTAGATAAATTGACCTCTGTTGGGTCCAGTTTGGCCACTCAACAAGTAAATGTTGCACTGTCATGGGTGGCTTGACATCTATTACACTTCACTGGGTCATGTGTGGTCGACATCAAGTTACCATGAGAGAATCTTGTGTGTCCTATAACCGGAGCCTGTTAGGATTACCTCTTTTGATATTTATTTTTGTGAAGAAGTCCTCCATGTATACACTTCAGTTTTTATACTTTTAAGCTTATTTGTGGTTGGCACCAAGGACCATTCTCTTTTCCTATTTTGGTATATCAATGGTTTGACAGATGTTATCCAGTCTGATACTGGGGCATGTGTAGTTGTTGGAGGGATAGTGCAGGCTAATTTGGTAGCTGAGTCTGCATTTTTTATTTCCTTTTATTTTGATGAATTTTTATTTGTATTTCTTGTACTATTTGGTTTACTGGTTATACTGACTTATAGCATCTATAGTACTACGTGAGTCACTGAAAATAATACACACTTGCTTTTTTCTCAGATATTATATCTAGAGCCATTTGTATGGCCGTGAGTTCGGCAATAAATACTGATGATATTAAAGGTAGGCTTCTTTTGATTATTATATTTTTCGAATATGCAGATGCTCCTGCTCCAACATTATTTTTGGAGCCGTCTATATACACCATGAATTTGTCTAATTTTCTTCTAATGTGCTCCAAAGCATATCGGAACATTTCTGTACTAGTCATTTGTCTTTTAAGTAGGTAAAAATAGGGAGGTACATGTTCTTATTCGTTTTAACATTC
>NC_087222.1:6665392-6685074 GCF_015104395.2 Macrobrachium nipponense | reverse complement strand
TAAAAATAAATACAGTAAAAAGCCTTTGGTCTTCAATGCTGCAAAGGTGGATATTGTTACTCATTAGGGTCAAACAAGCAAACAACATATAATGACTTTAGTCAATTACAGAAATTTACTAATTACCAGATTCGTTTAAGAGAACTCAAGACCCTTTCTCTACATAAAGAATTCATTGCGTTGTGTTACAGACATGAAAGGACATATATACTATATTCTATTGTGTTTTGCCCCCGAATTATTACTTACTAGTTTAACATGAAGTTGTTGCCGAGTTCGGATTACAATAGGCACGGGTAAACCACGATACCACTAATATATATTCAATCTTACCCAGTCACGGAATACCCACGCACAGATATGCATATCCCTAGCGATTTATCCCAGTCAAGGCAAATAAAATAATATATCATATAATACTCATCCAAACTTCGGTTGATTAATCATCCACTTCAATAAATGCTGGGAAGGAACGACATCGTTAATCGAAGTGAAATCCTTTTCACTCTGATTAAGTTCTCCTGTTACCAACCCACTCTACCAGTACCAATGTTGAGAAACGACTGACTTCATACCCTTTGCTCACTTCTGTGTCAAACATAATATGTTCGCTCTCTCACCCAAACACACGACTTCGGCCTCGTTTCGCTCACGACAAAATTAACAACAAAACGAACGAAGCCACCAAACCAACACGAACCGAACGAAACTATCAAACAACTTACATCGCATTGTTAACCAATTATACAAACCATTCACAAGACAATATTCCTTGGTAACAACGCTTATTACAATTAAATATAAATAAAACATTCATTTGTACACAACCTGCACATTTCCACTTAACGCTATGTAATATAAGGAACATTTTCCATATACACAGCATGAACATAGATATTCAATAAAAATTGATTTTCCATGTCGTTATTGTAAGTAACGACATATTCCCCGCCACCAAAAGTCTAATATACTAATATTTACAACAGTCCCTTTTGAATCAAATCTTTCTAGTTTCTGCAGCCACCCGAGCAGCCTTCCTGGATGGTCGAGTACTCACTTCAGGAAATTTGGCAGGATCATGGAGTCCTCAACTTCTTGCCACAACTCTAACGGGTACAATTTCACAATGGGACGCATGATCTGACCTATGGGAGGTTTTGAGGGTAGCTACTCTAACTACATTGTCAGACCCCACATGCACCTGAATCACCTGACCCAACTTCCATTTGTTTCTTGGCCCTTCATCATGTACGAGGACGACATCTCCTATTTTGGGCAAGAATTATGTTGGGACTCCAATTCGATGAGTCTCGCTTAAAGAAATCCAACATATTCATGTTCCCATCTTTTCCATAATTGATCACACAATTTGGATATGTAAAGGAATCTCTTTTCTACATTTTCTGTTTTACTATACAATGGATCTTCAGATACCTCCTCCCAATTAATTGTTTCCTTGGGAAAGGATCTTAATTTTCTACCCAAGATCAGATGATTAGGTGTTAAAATCTCCTTCTGATCAAGGTCCCCCGATGTGTAGCTTAGTGGCCTGTCATTTATGATAGATTCCAATTCCACCAAAATGCAGGATAATTCATCATAACTGAGAAGAGCTCGACCGACTACCTTCTTCATACAGTTCTTCAATAATCCGATCAATCTCTCCCAGATTGCACCAAACCAAGGTGCTCTTGCTGGTATAAATTTCCACTTACACTCGATGTTCTCCAGATGGTTTTGAAAAAGGGGGCTATCTGCCATCGTTTTCAGATATTCAGATGCTGCTACGAAAGTAGTGGCGTGTCACTCAACATTAGTGCAAGGGAAAAGCCGTTACGGCTGCTAAACTTCCGGAAGCCATTAGGAATGAGTCGCGGACTGATTTCTGACACTTCCAGATGTATACCCCTAGTGATCGGGCGGCTGTGAATAGTATGATATAAAACCTTCTCCGGATTTTGCTTCCCTTCTTTTATCCATAAAGCACCGGTGTAATCCACCCCCGTAACGCTGAAAGGTTGTTTCCGTTGTACCCGGAATTCCGGCAATGGGGGTACTATATTAGTTCTATATGGTTTTCCTTGAACTTTCTTACAGATCACACAATGATGTAACACGCTCTTGACTAGTTGTCGCAGCTGTGGAATCCAGAACTCCTGTCTTACACTAGCTACAGTAGCGTTCACCCCCATGTGTGCTTGCATCACATGATGTCGTCTTATTATTAACTTACTCAGAACACAACCCTTTGGCAGTAAAGTAGGAAATTTGACTTCTTCAGGCAGTGTCGCGTGTTCCAACCTGCCTCTACATCTCATTACATTATTATCCAAAAACAAATTCAACTGGCGAATTAATGTAAATTTTGGGTTTGTTTCCTCCCTCTTTAGGGCTTTATATTCTTCTGGAAAGTACTCTCTCTGCATGAACAATTGTTTTGATCTTTCCTTCCTGCAACTCTTCCAGAGTCAAACCACCAGTTTTTCTGTCATTGGTTGATAGTTTGCAATTCTTTATAAATCGCATTATCCAAGCTATGGTCTTAAAGACCTTGTCAGCTCTGCTGAATCTTTCCCAATCCAGCAGGCGTGTTGCATCTATGTCCCCTACAACATTGACCACAATGTCCTGTTCACCCTGCATGTGTGTACACCCCACCCATGACCTATCAATTGCAGTGTGTGATTTTTTAACCAAGGGGGTCCTCCCACCAAAAGGAGTTTTTTGCTAACACCTTAGTCCTCTTTCCCCGTGTCCAACCAATCACTGGGATTTTCAGAAGAGGGTACGTAAGACAGGACTGACCCCGGAATCAAAGAGTTATCTCAATTACTACTGTTTCTCACAAAAACACAGGCAGAACATTACTGGACACAATCCAGCTCAAGGCGACTTTACTGTCTGACCAGACATATAATTGTTTAAACTCCTTCTCATCAAAGGAGTCAATAATAAATTTGGCCATTCTTGCTCCTAGCAACAATGCCATTAGTTCCAATTTCGGAATAGTCAATTCCTTGATGGGCGCCACTCTACCCTTTGCCATAATTATATTAGAGCTTTCACCATTTGCTCTATAGGCCACACAACCATATGAAGTTCGCTAGCATCGCAGAATAGTGCAAGGTATCACCAGTTCCCAGGCTAGCACTCCTAGGAAAAGATATTTCAATACACTTCTCTAAGTCCTTGCGTAATTCACTCCATTCCTCTTGTAGCGGGTTGGCGAGTCGTTCGTCCCAATCCAGATGTTGCTTCCACAATTTCTGCAAAAATATCCTTGCTTTCATAGTAACAGGGAGAAGCAATCCCAATGGATCGTATATTTGGGCAACGGTACTGAGAATCTCGCTTTGTTTGACTCGATCTATTAATACTTGTTGGATTTATAGTTTAAGACGTCTTTAATTATATCCCAATTCAATCCAATACTTTATGAATTTGTTTTTGTTTGTTTGGCTTCAATTTGATAAGCAGGCCAGGCAACTAGTTTGTATAGACTCGCTATTGCTAACCCACTCCTTCAAATATAAGTGAGCCTGAGCAAAAATTTTGTTGGCATTAAAGAATAAATCCATCAACTCAGATTCACTATTAGCCGTAAATTGTAAATTATCTACATACAAACCCCTCTTCATCTTTCCACTACATTCACTGTATTGGACCGGGGTAACACGAGACCACAGCGGACAAGTGATGCTTGATGGTTGCATTTAGAAGAAAAGGTGAACATGTAGCTCCAATAATACTACTCTAAATCTGTATACTATTAAGTTACTATTGGGATCTGTTGGATTTTCCACCACAAAAAACGCGTATAATTGCGATCTTCTTCACGCAACTGTACCATTAAAAATGCCTTCTCAATATCACCAATACAAGCAAGTGTTAGTTCTAAATTGCAGCAGGACTCTGAGTAGATCAGCCGTTACGTGTGGTCCAGTCCATAGACAATCATTCAGACTTAATCCATTTTTACCTTGTTTTGATGAGCAATCAAACACTATTCTTATTGGAGTAGTGGCACTGTCTTTAAGCACTCCATGATGTGCCAAGTAATGACAATCCACATCAGATTTATTATAGATCACCTTCTCAATGAATCCTCTATCTTCTTGCTCTTGCAAGATTTTCTGATAATGATCCAAGTAATCCACATCCTTCTGAAACTTGATGGTCTGCTGTCGAAGTCTGCTCATGGCTAAACCAAAATTTGTCTTCAATCTGAATCTATTGGTTCTCCACGGCAACGCCACAACATACTGTTTATCAATTTCAGAATATGTTATAGTGCTCTCAAAGTCCTTTAAGACCCTCTGGTCTTGTTCTCGCAACTCACTGCAATCTATTGCCCAATCTGTCCAAACTCCACAATGCGTCCAGATCAGTCTTGGGATTTTCATTATGAGTAGCTTCAATTTCTTCAGTTTGTACAGCTAGCTTCAAAATTGTCACATGAGTCTCCCTAGTGGGGGAAGCACTGCATGTGCCTGTCACCACATAACCGAATATGGTCGGCAGCAATATTAAGTTTCTAACCCTTTTGAACCCTGGATGCAAAATATTGTAAACATTATCAACCCCTATTAACAATTCAATAGTTGATTGATTCTCAACAAGCAAATCAAAATCTTTATCAGCAACTTGATCTTAGTTTACATAAAAGACTTCAAACTTCTCTTAACATCAAATTTCTTCGCATATTCTGGCAGCTCATCCACCACTATGCAGTCCATTATTATCAACTTATCTTTATGCGGTATGGCTACGCTTATCATCTCGTATTCATGAACAGGTTTACTAGTTAGATAACCTCTCAAGGCTATCTTTTCAACTCCTTTGGACCTATATTGCAGTCTCTCTAGAGCTGATCTTTTAATGAACGTTCCCTCTCGGCACAAGTATCCAACAGCCCTCTAAGTCGTACCATGCGACCTTTCTTCCCTTTCAGGGGAATTGTTGCTGTTGGCAATATGGATTGCTTACCTGACTTATTTGGTTTGTCCTGCTCATTTACTGATAGCGTTCCCACTTGTACACCACTTTGTTTATTCTTGCTTTTGCTTTCCGGTTTGGTCCTTATCACACAAGATGCGATGATGTCTCATCTTACAACCATTAATGCAACTTGGTTTGTCACAGCCACACTAAAATGCTTCTTAGACGCAAGCCACACAAAAACATAACCTGTAAAGCTCTAATGCGATTCAACTTTTCATCTCTGGTTGCGTAAGTTTTGCACTGTGTCCACCAATGTTCTTTATCACAAAGAGCACATCTTTTTTTTGGATTGCTGATAACTGGACTTTTTTACATTTCCCTTGGTTTTTGTCTAACAGCTTGGGATTGATTTACTGTGAATGTTGATATTGACGACAGGTTTTCAGTTTTATTCACATCAGTTGAAACAAAGGTTCTTAGATGCAAATTTCCTCTTCTAGGTATTTTTAAAGGTGTCTAATACCAAACAATCGTCTCCACACCTACGCTTCACCGTCTCACTGACGCTTTGAGGCAATTTGGTATAGAGCAAAATAGTATAAAGCTCATTTAATTCCAGCTTTTCACTTTCAAGCGATCTTATTGAGCATTCAAAATTAGCTCTGAAAGTTTGCAACGATTCAGAATTGGCAGCAGGAGACTCCATTTCTAGCAATCTTCTCACCAGAAACATGCTTTAATCTCATCTCTCTTTCCATAAGTAGATAGGAGAAGAGCTACAGCTTGTGGATAATTGGCAGCCTCAAATTTAAATCCAGAGATTAATTTCGAAGCTTCTCCTGTGAGCAAACTTCGTAAATATGAAAACTTCTGAATTGGTTCCAAGTCTTTCCGCTGATGTACGCACATGGTATAGTTCCCAGAAGGAATTCCATTCTAATATATCTCCAGAGTAATGTGGAAGATCCAAGTGTTTTGGGCAAAGTCTTAACACTGGCTGTAGGTAGTGGCGGTGGTTGTGTTAGCGGATTTAGTAACTTCAAACTGTTAGTAATAGAGCTATTGAGTCTGCCGATGTGTGTACGGACGTCTCTTGCATATTCAGCTTGATTTATCATTTCATCAGACATTTCTTCTTCTTTAACTGAATCCAAAATTTGTTCATCCAAAACAAGAACTTTGTTCAAATTATCTAAAAGAGAATCCCTAAGGGAAGTTATAGCATCAATGTCAGTTGAATCGATCACTTCGGTCATCTTCCCAATAAAACGTGTGATAACGGATTTATAACCGCCACGTCTACGCGTCAACGACTCCATCGTGACAAGACCAAACTCAGAAAATACAAATACAATATAATATTCAAATTTTCAATAATTAATAAATATGCATCCAACTATAATAACGGGGTTCAAAAGTTAAATTAGCAAATTTTCACAAAAGTGATTCATCACCCAATAATTTTCTCCCAAATTAAACAATCAATGAAAAGGAGAATTTTATTATACGTGCGTAGTGGAATGTGCAGGCCCTGTCCCATACTTAACCCAGCCCTAAATCTGAAGGGGAAGGACGGGGTAACCACGATCCTACTCACCTTCTACCACCCTTTACTTTTCACATATTTGTTTGACTCAACGCAAATACGTTGAGCCAATGCCCTGTAACTTTTTATGATGAAAATGAATCCCATCTCTTGCTAAATCACATTCTGATAATAAAGTAGGGATCACCTAACTCTTGTATCTCGCTTTAATTTTTTGTTTAAATAGTTTTTTCTTTTTTGATAGTTTTCGGCAGAGGTTCTAGATGGTGTTTTACGTACTTCTATTAACATAACAAAAACCTCTGAATTATTGACTGCACGTAGACTTTCTACCAATCCTAGAATATTTTTGTGAACACTATTCACCAGGTTAGGGTTATCTCCTGGTACATCTAAGTCATTGCTACCTATGAACAAGATAGTGATACTAGGCCCATAGGTAGTAAGTTCGGTTATCATGCCAGGTGTCATAAGGTTGGTTGTAACAGCCCCTGGTCTACCAAATGTCTTATATTCTAAGGGTTCCAATAATGCCGATCTACCACTATTAAAACAATTCTCCATATGGGTGACATGAGAATGTCCCACAATAGCTACTTTACGATTCATTATTAAATTGTTAAGAGAGATATAATATTCTAACAAGAGAAAATTTACATTAATTCAAAGTAAGGGAAAATAACAAAACCAAATTTAAGGCTTAAGGCAAGCAGGACAAGGCCTTACTAATTTAGTTATAACTTCATATTCAAAACTGTTTTAATCAAACCTGAATACCCTCTTACCTACAAATGGCGCGAAAAAAAGTAAATTTAATGTTCCTTGCGGCACCTCAAAATGAGAAAAGGAAACGGGTTAACCACGTCTGGTTATGCAGGCAGGATACCGCATACTAATTTAAAGAAACGCGCAAAAACAAAATGAGACAAGGTTATGGAGGGCAGGCATTATCCAGCAAAACATCAACACAACATAGTTAATAGCAAGAAAACACTGCATAAATGTCCTACAGAATAACCAACGGTACTAATCGTACAACACGTGACTAAACCAAAGAATTATTATATGATCGGCGTTCAAAACTAAGAAATTATCGAAAATCTCACAAATTCACATAAACCTGGTTAACCCGGCAACATATTTCTGCGGACTTATACTAAAAGATTCACAAAACTGGCTCACGACATCATTATATACCGCGGACAAGTACTACAAACTTTTACCAACTTAGCTCACAACACCAATATACTACCGACATATCCTGGTCACGGCACCAAATATTGTTACTCATTAGGGTCAAAACAAGCAACAACATATAATGACTTCAGTCAATTACAGAAATTACTAATTACCAGATTCGTTTAAGAGAAACTCAAGACCCTTTCTCTACATAAAGAATTCATTGCGTTGTGTTTAAACAGACCAATTGAAAGGGACATAATTATACTATAATTCTAATTGTGTTTTTTGCCCCCGAACATTACTTACTTTGACTTTAAACATTTAACATGAAGTTGTTGCCGAGTTCGGATTACAATAGGCACGGGTATTAAACCACGATACCACTAAATATATTCAATCTTACCCAGTCACGGAATCCCACGCACAGATATGCATATCCCTAGCGATTTATCCCCAGTCAAGGCAAATTAAATAATATATCATATAATACTCATCCAAACTTCGGTTGATTAATCCATCCACTTCAATAAATGCTGGGAAGGAACGACATCGTTAATCGAAGTGAAATCCTTTTCACTCTGATTAAGTTCTCCTGTTACCAACCCACTCTACCAGTACCAATGTTGAGAAACGACTGACTTCATACCCTTTGCTCACTTCTGTGTCGAAAATAATATGTTCGCTCTCTCACCCAAACACACGACTTCGGCCTCGTTCGCTCACGACAAAATTTAAAATTTAACAACAAAACGAACGAAGCCACCAAACCAACACGAACCGAACGAAACTATCAAACAACTTACATCGCATTGTTAACAAATTATACAAACCATTCACAAGACAATAATCCTTGGTAACAACGCTTATTACAATTAAATATAAATAAAACATTCATTTGTACACAACCTGCACATTTCCACTTAACGCTATGTAATATAAAGGAACATTTTCCATATACAGCATGAACATAGATATTCAATAAAAATTGATTTTCCATGTCGTTATTGTAAGTAACGACAGTGGAATGACAACAATTTTGTGTAAGTAATTTGTATTTTTTCCTAATATACAAACCTGAAGGTCTTTACATATGGATATAATTGCAGCGCAAGCTAGGAAAACAGCCATTTAACTTTAAATAAAGTGGTTAACTATCAATGATAGGGTGGGAGTCCCGCCCACCCCGTCCTTAAGCTTCACTTTAACCTTTTGGCTCAGGTAGTAGAATGAGGGGTGGCTTGAGGTGGACAATTTATGTAAAGACCTTCAAGTTTTCATGTTCAGAAATATACCAATTACTTTAAATATTTGTACAGTGGTACCTCAAGATACGAAATTAATCCGTTCCGAGGCGGCCTTTGTATCATGAGTTTTTCGTATCTTGGAACACATTTTACATGTAAAATGGCTAATCCGTTCCAAGCCCTCCAAAAACACCCCATTAAATTTCATAATAAAGCTAAATTGACCTATAAACAATGAAATACTACAACAATTTGGACCATTCAATACCTAAATTAAGAATAAAATGCAAAACCTGTAAATAAAGTGTATATTAGTGTACAAGAAATATTATTACTGTAACGTAAAATGTAGAAGCTTACCTTTCGAGTGAGGCTATCTCTGAAAGTGGCGGCACGAGGAGGAGGAGACAAACGGCAGATAGACGTATCGTACCAGACGTACACGTAACTTTACGAAAACACATAAAAAAATTTAAGGAAACTATAAAACTAAAATTTATGAAACACATTAACAAAACTGTAACACTTAACTTACAAAAATCTACAAATTAAATTTTTTTTTTCTTTTTTTTTTTGATTTTTAACTTTTTTTTTTACTTTTACGTAGGGTTTTTTTTTTTTTTTTTTTTTTTTTTTTTTTTTACAGAATTTCAACTTCATCACCACTTTCAACGTTCTGTTTTTCATCACTTGGTTCTTCCTTTTTGCTTTCAACTTTCTGTTTTTTATCACTTGGTTCTTCCTTTTTGCTTACTCCTGCTAATGCTGAAGGCCTCTTTAAAATAAAACGATCCAAGGAAGATTGCTTCTGCCTACTTTTCACAATGTTCCTGAAACGAACTGCGCAAGCATACGACCTGTGTGAGCCTTTTCGGGGTGTCTTTTTTCGATAAACGATTGCACTTTATGAAAAGTGCCTAGAATATCCTTAATTTCTGCCGTTGTCATAGGCTCCTCCTCCTCTTCCTCGCCGCTGCTAGAGAACTCTTGAACGACATTATATTGCATGGCCTCCAACTCCTTCAGGTCATCCATCATAAGCTCCTCTTGGTGCTCCTCGAGAAGGTCGTTGATGTCGTCCTCGTCGACGACCAGCCCCATGGACTTGCCGAGTGCAACGATCTCGTCAAGATCTGGTTCCAAAACAGTTCCGGGATCGTCAACTGCTTCTGACTCTGCAGCACCAGCTTCGCCCCACATAGAATCCCTCAAAGTCTCGGGCGGATACGGCATCAGGCCAGAGTTTCCTCCACGAGGAATTCAAGGTTCGCCTCGAAACCTCCTGCCAAGCTTGGTCGATGAGTCGGATGCAAATGACGATGTCGAAATGCTCCTTCCAAAATTCACGCAAGGTGAGGTTTGTGGTATCAGTGATGTCGAAACATCTCTTGAAAAGATGTTTCGTGTACAGCTTCTTAAAGTTCGCTATCACTTGCTGGTCCATGGGCTGGAGGAGAGGGGTGGTGTTGGGCGGAAGAAAAAGAATCTTAACGAAGAAATACTCCGCTAGGATATCTTCCTCGAGGCCAGGAGGGTGGGGAGGGGCATTGTTCAACACCAGCAGACATTTCAGGGGGAGGCGCTTCTCTTCCAAAAATTTCTTCACTGTCGGGTCGAAACACAAATTTACCCACTTGGTGAACAAAAGCCTCGTTACCCAGGCTTTTGCATTAGCCCTCCACATCACTGGAAGCTTCTCCTTCAGCACTTTGTGGGCCTTGAAGGCTCGAAGAGTCTCGGAATGATGCACCAGTAGGGGCTTCACCTTGCAATCCCCACTGGCATTTGAACATAGTGCGAGCGTAAGCCTGTCTTTCATAGGCTTATGCCGGGTAGCTTCATCTCTTCCTCCGTGATGTACGTCCGACGAGCATTTTTTTCCAAACCAGGCCAGTCCTCATCACAATTGAAGACTTGCTGAGAACTGTAGCCTTCCTTGGTCATCATCTCGTCGAAAGTCTTCTTAAATGCTTCGGCCGCTTTCGTGTCCGAGCTGGCAGCCTCCCCATGACGCACCACCGAATAGATGCCAGTTCGTTTACGAAATTTCTCGAAGCAGCCATGCGAAGCCTTGAACTCTGGAGTTTGCGTTGAAGTCCCTTCCCCTCCGTCGTCTTCCGCCTGCGCAATCAAATCACCGAAAATAGCGCTGGCTTTGTGGGCGATTGCTGTCTCCGTTATCGTATCGCCAGCGATTTCTTTGTCTTTTATCCAGACGAGGAGCAGCCGTTCCATCTCGTTGTGCACGTGGGTCCTCATGCTGGACAAAATAGTGATGCCCTTCGATGGTGTAGCTGCTTTGATGGCATCCTTCTGTTTAAGGATGGTGCCTATTGTCGACGGATTACGGCTGTATTCCTTTGCGATCACACTCAATCGCATACCAGCTTCATACTTCTTGATGATCTCCATCTTTGTCTCCAAAGAGAGCATGCGTTTCTTTTATGTGAATTTCAACTTTCTTGGGATCCATGACTACGTTATCTTGTACATAATTTACGTATAAGTAACACAATAAAGTTTCCGCACAACACGATAGTATACTGCAACGAAATCACTAACGAATTTACGTTACTAAATGAAATTGTTGGACCAAACGAATGCCATGTGCGTACGATAGAGATGTTGGTACGAAGAGGCCGAGATAGGTACGCCACCACATATACGTATAAGATGCATGATGGGGGGGATGCTGTCCAATAGGAGAGAAGGATTTCATGGCTTGGCTAGCATCAGGAACCAATGGGAGAGCAGGAGGATGGTGGCGAGTCTACTAGTACTATGATGGCGGCGTGCGGCGCGAGTTTCAAAATTGTTATAAGGGCGAATCTCGAACTTTCAGAGACCTTTCGTATTTGAAAACTTTTCGTATGTAGAGCAGTAAAATTTTTCACACTGGCTTTCGTATCTCCAGTTTTTCGTAAGTTGAGCCTTTCGTATCTCGAGGTACTACTGTAGTTTGTTCCTAAACAAATATAATCCTTTGGTCTTTACATATGAAGACTTACTTGTTGGTGGAAGGATTCTGAGGTAAATCCTCTTGAACATTGACTAGTACCTCAATTCACCTGGGTCTTTCCTTCCTGGTCATGTAGAGCAGAGGAAGGAGTCCTGTGCCTCTGACCTGTCGAGCTTATACCAGTCTTCTGGGCCTTGCGGATCAATTGGCATGTATAGCACTGTTTATTCAAAAAATGTTAGGATGAACCCCTCGCGTCAGAGACAATAAAAGAATAATAAAACCAATGGGTTTTATTTCATTGTCAGCTCCTCTCTCCCTTTGCTAGAGAGAGGGGATGGCCATGCACCTATTAACCTACAGACTTCTAGATTATAGACAGGGTACAGTACTCAGTTATGTAGCTCACCTGCATCACACGCCAACCTTCCCTCTGCCCTACAGGCGAGGAAGGGTATAAAAAAATAAAGGGAAGAGAAGGAGGCCAGTCACTCATTCACACTCTCTCTTTATAAATGAACAACTTAGGCGTGATGCTATTTGTCTCTCTGGGGAAGCCACGTGAGTTGTCACAAACTTGGTTGACCAAGGAAAAAGTGTCCATGGACCCATGGGCAATGGCCCAAAGGTAGAAGGATGTGATTGTTGTTTTTCCTCAACACACTTCCACCCTTATGCCCCTATCCTTGTAAGCTACTACTCAGAAAGTACTCTTAACTACCTCGTCAGAAGTAGAGTACGCTGTCTTGATTTTCTCACCAAGCTAGAAAATAATCTTGTTCCTGGACATCTCTTCCTTGGTCGAGCCAGCACTAATGAAGAGTCGCCGACACTCAGGACGGATATGTCGAAACCTCTTTAGATAGCACCACAACACTCGAACTGGACACAGTAGTAAATTGTCTTGATCAATACCAGCAAAGTCCTCTAGGAAGAGGATAAAAAAGAACTTGAATCTGGTGTCAGGAACCGATGGATTCTGAGTCTTCGTTAACAATTCTGGGACAAACTAGACCATAGCAGATCCTCATCCCTTCAAGTGTTTAACATTGAAGGAAAGTCCATGATGTTCACCAACTCTCTTTACCAATGCCAGTGTAAGCAAGAACACAGTCTTGAAGGTCAGATCCCTGTCTGACAACTCTCATAAAGGCTAGGGTGCACAAGTCAAGCTCTGTGAGACAAGAGTCACATCCCACTCAAGGGGACTGAATTCCCTGGGAGGGCAAAACTGTTTGAAGCTTCTCAACAGCATGGAGATCTCCATAAGGAAGAGAGGCTCAAATATTTTAAGCAAAGGATTAGTTCAAGGGCAGCTCTGAAGCCCCTGAACAGAGAGAAATTTCTCTTGGCAAAGAAAGACAAGAAAGTCTGCAACATGCTGAAGAGGAGATCCGACCAGAGAGATACCCCATCGACGGCACCAACAACAGAAGATGACCCATTTCCTCTGGTACACAGCCGCTGAAGATTTACAAAGGTATCCAGACGTCTTGGTCGCTATGTGACGAGAAAATACCTCTTACTTGCAAGAGATACTGAATAGTCTTCAGGCATGAAGTGACAGTTCTCTCACAGCCTGGTGATACCTCTCTATGAGCGGCTGGCACAGCAGATTGTACCAAGCAGGAATCTCTCTTGGTACCTAGGAAAGTAGAGCTGGCAAGTCTGGATACCACTCAGCAAGTGGTCACTTGGTAGTAACCAAGGTCATCTGAGATTTGGGATGATCATGACCCTGCTGATCACCCAATGAATCAGACAAAATGGAAGAAAAGCATAGTAGGCCTTGGAATTGTCCCATGGGTGTTGGAAAGTATCTTCTATTGCTGTTCATGGGTCTGGAACAACAGAACAGAATGCCAGGAGGTTTCTGGTGTGCAAGGTTGCTAAGAAGTCTATAGCTAATAAGCCCGAAAATATTGAACAGTCTTTCTGTAATGTCTTGGGTGTAAGGACCACGTTGTCCCTATCTCCTGACCCTGGCGACTGAGCTTGTCTGCCACTATGTTCTGGTTCCCTGGGATTTACTGATTGTGATACCACCCACTCATGAACCTGCATCGCCAACATGTGGAGCTGAAAGTAAACCAATTCCTCTGCTTGCTGACCTAAGCCAATACTGTACAGTTGTACAGTAATACCCTGAACTTAAACGAGGTTTGGTTGTAGACCACCTCGCGCAAGGGGGATTTTCCCGTAAGTTACGGACGGTCTCTAAAAATGCTTATAAATGCTTACTTCTAGAGTTTAAACACTAAATATGATCTTGACCATGGTCCATAAGTATTAAGCTAACTTTTGAATAAAATTAATATTACTGTAATTTCATTTAAAAGTTAACTTAATACATTACCCTTGAAAAAAAGTAAATGATTGGTAAAACTCTAGGAGTGTATGAAGATTCCACACACCTGAAACCAGCAACTCTTCCAGGTGTGTGTTATCCCCCAGTCGATGTATCGACAAACAGAAGCATCTCAGGATTGGAACCACCAGGATAAGGCCTTCCTTGCTTCCTCTGAGAAAGGCATCTAGAAGAATGGGGACTCCCTTGAAGCTACTCATGAGGTGCCAGCTTCTCCAAGGATGACAGGTGACCCAGAATGACTTGGTACTGCAGAGGAGGTTTTTCCTATTGGGACAGGAATAACTGCATTGCCTCTATATGTGAGTCTGAGGGGCAGACTCTTTCTGATGCCATATCTATCAGCATCGCTAGGTACCAGATACTTTACCCTCTGCTTGGGTGTGAGATCATCTGTCTCAAAAATGGAATTTCTATAATAGTTAGATTTTACTCATAATTACCATGTAATTACCTGTAGTTGAAAGCTTCTTACCACAGCGCTCAAATTTTGTGGTGGTGCCACCATCGCTAGTGTAGTAGGTGGATATGACCAGCCCGCTTTTGGGACCAATGGGTAGAAAACTGCAGAGACAACCAATGTGCTTGGTCTGCCATGTCCATCTGCAGGAAGGAGGGAAGGGCTATAATGTAATTACTTGGTATGTGTAAAATCTAATTTTATTGTAAAATTGTCATTTTTACACATGTAACTTACCAAGTAGATGATTTCATGTTTATGCAGGTGGGAGTCATGAACATGTATTATATTAAAGACATTAACCCTTTAACGACCAGAGATCCATTTGGGATCTTTAAAACAGCTACTTTCGGGTAGTCGTGGTGAACAAGTTTGAGCTTGTAATTGAAATTGACGCTTTGGCAACTCATAGCTACACTCCTCTGCTCTTCGAATCAACCAATCAGAAGCCACCAGGCCCTCGCACGAAGACTGGAGGGCCTTCGACAGACACCTCAGTCGTGCGCAAGTTGGAAAACAGTCAAGACGTGTCGCAGTAACCTCCAAGTTCCCCCCCCCCCCCCCCCAACTTCGTAATCATGGTAAGTACACAGTGACTGTGGGATAGTGAAGCCTAATGATATGCTTACCTTTTGATGTTGGTTTGAAGGGCTGTAGTGTTACTGACATGTCATAGTGACTAAAAACAAAAGTATAGATCCCATAGGGGATACTTCGGTCGTTCTTAGGCGGACCACGCTCATCCCATGAGGGATGTATCGGACCGTAACGGTTACAACGGCCAGCAGAATACGACGTCAAATAATTTTTTTTAGTGCTTGTTTTAGACATTTGTGAATAATTTTAACAATATTTCTAGATATAACAGTGATGCTTTATAGATGTTAGGCTCATGTGCATATAAATGATTACCTTACAAGGGATTGAATGATAGGTTTTTGTTAGGGAAAGTTACTTTTTTTTTCATTACATGATTTTAAAATAGTTTTTTTTTTTTTTTGCAGTTACAAAGCAGTATGTTTTCTGGGCAACGCAATGCTGCATTGGAGACTCAGGAACGTGTAACATGGGTAGCACCCCTGACGACGCTGAATCAAGTGATATCGACATGAGCCCTTTGGACATTGACAGTGATGATGACGACCCTACCTACGTTCCTGACGAAGGCCTTACTCAGGACGGTGCCTTTGACCTTCCTAACTCTAGAGGTTAGTATGAGACATCCTTAGAGAGAGAGGAGAGAGAGATGAGAGAGAGAGAGAGAGAGAGAGAGACCGGTGAGAGAGAGAGAGAGAAATGTGTTGTAAACATTGTATTTAAATGTCTCGTTGTTATAATGGTATTTAAATTTGTTGCCCTTTAAATGGTTTGTAAACAATGGGTATTTTAAAAACTTATTTGTTTACTTGCATACTCACTGACATACACGTGCACACACATGCACACGCACATGATACTCACTTGACATACACATGCACACACACTGCATGCACACAAGCACACATGCATGCACACACGATTCATTTACTGTTTCACTAATGTACTTTATTCTTGTTTCAGATCGCAAGGTCAATGTTGTCTCTCAAGCGATGCCTATGGAAGAGGAACCTGAGCCTAACCCTAAGAGGTCTCATGCTGATGAATGGAAGAAGGAAAACATTGATATCCATGCCCTGCCCGACTACATTCATCAGAAGCCTGGTGCCAGGAATTCTCTTGGCACTAGAGATTTTGCTTTGCCAAGAAGGGGCCAACAGGTAGTTTTTGCAAAATATTGAGACACGCCAGAATGCCACTGCCCTACACATGCCAAAGCGTGTCACCATGAGGGCAGACCTGCAGTTCTGTTCTGGTGCAGGCCACAGTTCCCGCTGGATGTGTGAGGATTGCAAGGTTGCCCTTTGCCTTACTGAAGAAAGAAATTGTTTTGCTTTGTTCCATAAGATTTCTAAGTAGTTGTTTGTTATGATAGTTGTTTATAGTGTAGTGTATTTTTTTTACTATTTTTGTATTAGAGTTTTTTGATTAAAGTTTTTTATAGAGTTTTCTGTATTTTTATACTATTTTTGTATCTAAGTATATTTATTTTTATATTAATTAAATTGTAAAGCCATATAAGTGTTTCTATCATACATTGTGGACAAAAAAAATGAATAATAATAATAATCACATGATTTATGGGCAAATTAACAGTATTTATAAACTTGAAAAAGTTGCCCGCACGGCCCAATAGATCCCATACGGGATGAGCGTGGTCCGCCTAAGAGCGCCCGAGGCACCCATACGGGATACTTCATTGCATGCAATTATTTCGCTTACTTTGGAAATTTTGTAAAAGTACACAAGAGTAAAAGGTCTTGTATTTACTAATACTACAACATACTAAGAGGATTTTTTAATGTTTCCCATAAAACCCAGGGTGGACTTTAAAGGGTTAATAGTTAACCATCTTACGCCGATTGGACGTAATAAACGTCGAGTCAAAATGTCTCCCTTATGCCGATTGGACGTATCATACGTCGGCTCAAAAAAGTTTTTTTTAAAAATTCGCGGAAAAATACTTATAGGCCTACCAGCCAAAAACTTTTGAATCACGCACCTTGGGGGATGCTGGGAGTTCACGGATCAAGGCGTTGTTTTGTTTACAATCGCTACACAGGCGCGCAAGCGCGAATTTCTTTCTTATCGCACTAAAAAGTATCAGTGACACATCTCAAAAATTATTTTGTCACTTTGACATAATTTTTGCACCATTTTAAATTATCCTTTACATGAAGTATTATATCTGAAAATGTGCGAAATTTCATGTAAAATACAACAATAAAATACTCATGATTGTAGCTTTTATCAATTTTGAAATATTTTCATATAAATAACGATAAGTGCAAAAATTTCAACCTTCGGTCAATTTTGACTACCGAAAT
The DNA here is from genome assembly GCF_015104395.2 of Macrobrachium nipponense. NCBI lineage: Eukaryota > Metazoa > Arthropoda > Malacostraca > Decapoda > Palaemonidae > Macrobrachium > Macrobrachium nipponense. The sequence continues at coordinate 6,667,450 of NC_087222.1, read as the reverse complement.
GGTAGAGAAACGCAATTGTAAGCTAAAATTCTTATATTATAGTAATATTCAATCATTTGCCTTCATTTTGCAACAAATTGGACGTCTCTAGCACAATATTTCGATTTATGGTGAATTTATGAAAAAGCTTTTTTCCTTACGTTCGTGCGATAACTCTTCCGATAAATTTTTTCGTGCGATTGTCCTAATGTTTGCACCCTTTTAAATTTGCCGTTACATAAAGTTTTATATATGGAAATGTGCGCAATTTCATGCACAATACAACAAAAAACAACCCATGGTTGTAGCTTTTATCAGTTTCGAAATATTTTCATATAAATCACGATAAATAGAAAAAAAACCACGTTCGGTCAACTTTGACTCTACCGAAATGGTCGAAAAACGCAATTGTAAGCTAAAACTCTTATATTCTAGTAATATTCAATCATTTACCTTCTTTTTGCAACGACTTGGAAGTCTCTAGCACAATATTTCGATTTATGGTGAATTTATGAAAAAAAACACATTTTCCTTACGTCCCCGCGGTAACTTCCGAAAAAATCAGAATTTTTTTTGTGCGATTGTCGAAATGTTTGCACCATTTAAAATTTGCTGTTACATAAAGTTTTAGATATGAAAATGTGCGCAATTTTATGTAGAATACAACTAAAAATGATTTAAGGTTGTAGCTTTTCTCTTTTTTCCAAATATTTGCATATAAATCACGATAAATAGAAAAAAAATTACGTTCGGTCAAATTTTTACTCTACCGAAATAGTTGAAAAACGCAATTGTAAGCTAAACTCTTACGGCCTAGTAATATTCCGTCATTTTTCTTCATTTTGAAACAAATTTGAAGTCTCTAGAACAATATTGTGATTTATGGTGAATTTTTGACAAATATATTTACCTTCACTCCGCGCGCCGATTCGCGGCCGCAAGTCTCCGAAATACGTACATCGCATTATCCTAATATTTGCTCCTTTTCATATTAGCCGTTTTATAGAGTTTCATATATCAAAATGTGCGCAAATTCATAAAAAATACAATAAAAAATAAGTGAAGGTTGTAGCTTTTTCCATCTCCGAAATATGTGCATATAAAATAATATATATATAAAAATTTCGACATTCAGTCAAATTTAACTCGTCCGAAATGTCGAAAGCTTGCAATTCTAATCGAAATCTTACAGTATCGTAATATTAAATCATTTTTCTTAATTTTGAAACAAATTGGAAGTCTCTAGAACAATATTTAGAATTACGGTGAATTTTTGAAAATAACATTTTTTTATGTCCGCGCGTTACGAATTCGTACATCATTTTGTGATAATATATTTCCGGTGTTGCTTTTATTGTTTTACTATGTATTATATATCAAAATGATTGCAATTTAGTGTACAATACAACGAAAAAAAAATGTAACTCGTTAGCTTTGACCGTTTATTGCACAGCGTGATTTGAATACAATTATCTATGAATATTTTTTATTTCGCTACCATATCTCGCATTCTTTACATACGATAATGATATTATTTTTCATTTCTGATGATTGCATACTAAACTTCAGGCAATGACAAAAAAATGAGCCAAAAAATTAACTCTTAATCTATAAAACTAAGCGTGCTGTGATTTTTTCGCCGGCATACAGGAGAGGTTTTGATTTTTAGGGCTTTGGCGTAAGAGGGTTAAGTAATGACTCAATATAGAAAGTCTGCAAGTATTTTCAAAGTACTCATTGTACCTTACCTGGTAAGAAAGAGCTGCAGATGAATACTACCTCTGGTCGGCATTCCCTTAACATTACTTAGCAGTCATAAAAGTTCTCCGGATGACTGTCAAAAGTTACAAACTGACACCTTTGCCCTGGGCATAGACTAGATAAAAACAATGGCTTCACCTACACCATAAAAACCAACCAGTAATACCTTACCATAATGACTCTTGCGTACTTAGGTATCCCCTAACCCCTAGCTTCCCAAAACTCAACACCAAAAAACAATAACAGAGGATAGTAGAGGGACAGTATGCTCCCATTGCTTCTTTCCTCAACACCGTGCCAGTCACCAACAAAGGACAC
>NC_087222.1:6641982-6664892 GCF_015104395.2 Macrobrachium nipponense | reverse complement strand
ACTAACAATATCATTTTCGTACATGCAACTTCCCCGGCAGATATATACTGAGCTGATTGAACACCCTTGTGGAGGGCAAGAGACAGTTACATCCTAATTTATTTATGAATATAAGAAACAGGGAAACAACATACGTTGTAGGTATATAAAAAACAACCTTGGTTCCTACCTGATTGGAGAAACTTCATTGATGCTGTCTTATGAGTCTGCTTGCATCAGAGTTTTTCAGAGAGGGATGAGACCTGTGACTGATAGCCCTTTCGGATCATGCCAATGGGGCTTACCCGCTTACATGGCAGAGCCTTTTCTTGGATCGTCCCCAAGGGGGCTTTTGACCCACTTACATGGCAGAACCGACCTTGACCTGTATCATACCAACGGGGGCTAACCTCTTACTGATAGAGCTTTAGGTAATAAAGACACTACAAGGAGCATAACGACCAATCCCGATCACCTGACCACACTAACATGTTAGAACTACGATTTGAAAGGGGTCAAACTCCGTGACCCTCTTTCAATCGACCAATAAAAAACGCACCAAAAACCATTAAAAACCCTAACCTAATAAAACTAAAAAGGATTGGGTTCAGCTCCCTGTCCCAGCAACGAATCCGCAGATACGTACGCTCCTAGAGTAAAGCATTGTCGTACGTCACTTGAATGTCTCTCAAGTAATGGGATGCAAAGACTAAATTGCATCTCCAAAAGTTGACAGTCCACTAGAGTCTGTATCGACAAGTTCTTGTGGAATGCCAAAGAGGTAGCGACTGCTCTTACCTCGTGAGCTTTAACTCAAGGAGGTCCAGTTGTTCTTCTTTTCACGCTAAATGGCTTCCTTGATTACATCTCTGATGAAGAACGCCTGAGCATTTTTTGAGATTTGTCTTCCGGGATCTCTAACTGAGCACCATAAACTCTCCTTACTCCCCTTTAGTTCGTTCTTCCTTTCTAAGTAGAACTTAAGGCTTCTAACTGGGCAAAGAGCCCTTTCTCGCTCTGTACCTACTAGAGACGAAAGTCCTTTTACCTTGAAGGTTCGAGGCCAAAGGTTTTCGAAGGGTTTTCATTCTTCGCCAAAAACATCGGTTTGAAGGAACAGAACGCCGAGTCGTTCCTGAAGCCAACATTATGTTCTAAGGCTTGTAGTTCGCTTACTCTTTTTGCTGAGGCTAGCGCGACCAAGAATAAAGACTTCCTTGTTAGATCTCTGAACGTAGCCTTACAGGGAGGTTCGAATTTGGGGGTCATCAAGTACTTTAGGACCACATCTAAGTTCCAACTAGGTGCTCTAATACCTCTGTTCTTTGACGTCTCGAAGGATTTAATCAGATCATGTAAATCTTTGTCTTCCCCAATGTTAAGGCCTCTATGCCTGAAGACTGAAGATAGCATACTTTTATAGCCCTTAATTGTAGAGACTACTAGATTACATTTTTCCTTCATTTCAAGTAAAGGAGGAAATCAGCTATATCTGTCACAGAGGTACTGGAAGAGGATATCTTCTTAGTCCTACACCATCTGCGAAACACATCCCACTTCGACTGGTAGACTCGAATAGTAGATGGTCTTCTTGCTCTTGCGATTGCTTTCGCAACTTCTCGAGAAAAACCTCTCGTTCTGACAAGTCCTTCGATAGTCTGAAGGCAGTTAGAGTGAGAGCGGGCAGGTTTTTTGTGATACCTGTGTCGAAGTGGGGTTGTCTGAGAAGATCGCTCTGTTTGGGAGAGATCTCGGAAAGTCTACTATCCATCCCAGTAGCTCTGTGTACTAGTTTTGCGCTGGCCAGAACGGGGCTATGAGGGTCAGTTTGGCTCCCTCTGCTGCTGCAAACTTCCTTACTACTTCCGAATATGATCTTGACGGAGAAAATCATACCCGTCTATTCCGGACCAATCGAGGATGGCCGTCCACCGAAATCGCCCTTGGGTCGGCGATCGGGGAGCAGTAACTTTCCAGCCTGTTGTTCCAATGGGTGGCAAAAAGATCTATATTTTGATCTCCCCCAGAGGTTCCATAGTCTGTTGCATACCTCCTGATGCAACGTCCATTCTGTAGGCAGTACTTGGTCTCTCCTGCTCAGAAGGTCGGCGTCTTACATTTTTGTCCCCTCCCCCCCTTGAATGAATCTCGTCAGGAGAGTGATTCTTCTCTCTTCTGCCCAAAGCAGGTAGTTCTCTTGCCTTGTTGTAAAGGGAGAACGAGTGCGTCCCTCCTTGCTTCTTGTTGTAAAAGGGAGACGAGTGCGTCCTCCTTGCTTCTTGATGTAAGCTAAGGCTGTTGTGTTGTCCGAATTGATCTGTAGGACTGAACCATGAGATCTGAGCCTCGAAGTGTATGAGAGACAGGTGAATCGCTGTTAATCCTCATATTGATTGCCAGGACAACCTGTTTCTCCCCTCCAGGTGCCTGACACTTTTCTCGTCCCTAGAGTGGCTCCCCACCCCCGCATCTGAGGCGTCGGAATACAACACTAGCCGAGGGTTCGGAACGTGAAGGGATACTCCTTCGTTGATCCTGCACGGATTCATCCACCAACGAAGGTCCTCCTTTATTTCCTTCGTGATCTGGAAGGAATCGGACAGATTTTGGGATCTCTGATCCCAATGTTTCTCTTAGATAGAACTGTAAAGGCCTTAGGTGAAGCCTTCCTAGAGAAATGAACTGTTCCAACGAGGAAGGGTCCCCACCCCAGAAGACTCATCCATTCCCTTGCGGAACATTGTTCTTTCTCTAGGAAGGTTGCTACTTTTTCCAAGCAGCGGTTCTGTCTTTCCTGTGATGGAAATACATGAAAACCCCGAGAATCCATCCGAATCCCCAGATAAACAATGTTCTGCTGGGGAATCATCTGGGATTTCTCGAGGTTTACCAACAGTCCCAAGGACTGTGTTAAACTCCAGTGTCAGCTTTAAGTCCTCCTGACATTGACTCGCGACTGTGCTCGTATCAGCCAGTCGTCTAGATACAAGGATATTCGAATCCCTTCGAGATGAAGCCAGGAGCCAGCACATTTTTCATCAGTCCTGTGAACACTGAGGGGCTGTTGAGAGCCGAAGCATAGGGCCCGAAATTGAAATACTCTTCCTTGAGCCATAAATCTGAGGTATTTCCTGGAAGACGGGTGTATTGGCACGTGGAAATAAGAAAGCATCCTGCAGGTCCAGGGATACCATCCAGTCCCCTGGACGCAGGGCTGCTAACACCGAGGCTGTCGTCTCCATTGTGAACTTCCTCTTTGCTACGAACACGTTCAGGGCGCTCACGTCCAGAACTGGCCTCCAACCTCCTGAACTTTTCGGAACCAAGAACAGGCGATTGTAAAACCCCTGAGAAGAGAGATCTTTTACTTCCTCTATGGCTTCCTTGTAAAGCATCTGCTCCACGAGATGTAGAAGGGCTTGTTTCTTGACAGAATCCTTGTAGTTTGCTGTCAACTCCCTTGGAGTTGTAGTTAAGGGAGGTTTTTCCCTGAAGGGGATTAAATATCCTTTCTTTAGGGATGGATAGGGACCAGGCATTGGCACCTTTCTGTGCCAAGTTTCGTAAAAGTTTAGAAGCCTGGCACCCACTTTTGTCTGGAGGACCGCAGTCTCACTGGGTCTTGACGAACGGCCTTCGAGAAGACCTTCCTCTCTTCTCAGATCGTCTACTTCTGAGAGAAGATCTAGGGGTAGACCTTCCCTGAAAGGGCTGCTGGAAGGGAACTTTCTCCTTCCTCGAAACCTGAACAGCAGGTTTTAGCCTTTTAGCTGACTGGGCCAACAGGTCCTGTGTGGCCTTTTCTGATAAGGTCTTCGATATATCCCTCACTATTTCCTGAGGAAAAAGGTGACTAGAGAGGGGCACGTATAACAGGGAGGATTTCTGCAGAGGCGAAACAGATTTCGTTAAGAAGGAGCTAAACACTGCCCTCTTCTTCAATATACAGGATCCAAAAAGGGATGCCACTTCATTGGAGCCATCCATAACCGCCTTGTCTAGGCAGGTTAATACGCTGCCCAACTCTTCCATGGTAACGAAGTCTGGTTCTTGAGACTTCTTGGCTAAAGCTCCCAAAGCCCAGTCCATGAAGTTAAAGACTTCGAGAGTCTTGAACAGGCCTTTGATGAGATGATCAACCTCACACATTCCCCAAGAGGCTTTTGCAGAATGCAGAGCACGTCGTCTTGACGAATCTACAAGAGCGGAAAAGTCCGCATCTGAGGACGAAGGGAGTCCCAGGCCCATTGGCTCCTTGGTGTCATACCACTTACCTGGTTTTCCCGTCAGCTTAGAAGGAGGACAAGCGAATACCGTCTTCCCTGCTTCCTTCTTAGATCTGAGCCAGCTCTCGAGGCTCTTCAGAGACTTTCTCATAGAAAGAGTAGGGGTCATCCTGACGAAGGAGGAGGACTTCGACAGTTTCGTACTAGATAATAAAGATCCCGGAGAAGGGGGATCCGACGGGCGTAGCGAGTCTCCAAACACCTGCAACAAAAGAGAAGCAAGTCTCTTATAATCCGAAACTCCTGCATCTTTGGAGATCTCTTCTTCCGAAACTTCTTCCAAAAGCGATGCAGGCGAAGAGGGCTTTGCCTTTTCAGAAGACCGATCCGGAGAAAGAAGCCTTTTTCTTTCGTGAATCCTAACTGTAGGAGAATCAATGTCCCCTTGCTGGATATCCGAAACCTTGTTTCTATCCTCCTTCCTGCACGAGTCCTGGAGCTTCCCTATACTCGGGCTTCTGCTCTGCTCCTTGGGTGCCTGCTAGGAGAGGCGCTTGCGTCTGAATCAGACGCCTGTGAGGCGAAGAGCGCCTGCGAGGAGAAAGGAGAACATCCTGTTCCTGGCGCCAAGAAGGAGAGGTGCTTGCGTCCTGGTGAGTGCGCCTGGGCCAAGAGGAGGAGGCTCTTGAAGAAAGGCGCTTTGCGTCCTGTGAGCTGCTGGTAATGGTCGAGGAAGGAGAGGCATTTGCGTCCTGATGAGGACGCCTGGAGGGCGAAATGCGCCTCGAGGGAGAAAGGAGAACCCTTTGTTCCCGTCGTCCAGTAGCGGAGACGTTTGCGTCCTGGTAACTGCGTCTAGCAGGCGAATAGCTCCTTTTCCCTTTGCGTCCATCCGGAGAGGCGCTAGATTCTCTCCTATCCCTCCTGGGAGGAGAAGAACACTTGTCGAAATCGAGGCGCCTATTCGGTGATACTCTTGCGTCCTTAGAAGGATATCTATAAGATCCTACGGGACTCCTGATTCCTGGGTACTTGCCAGAGGGAGAGGGTTGTTCCTTCGGGAAAAGTCTAGAGGACGAACGAACGCTCCTTCCTTCTTGCGGAGCTCTGAAAAGAGAGGGGCTCTCTTCTCTCCCGGAGCTCTTAGCCGCACGAATTCTCTCACGAGAAATCGCGAATCAGGCTCCTGATACTTGCCATGAGAGGCGTAATCGTCTCTAGAAAAACTCCTGGGAGAACTCTTGCTCGTAGGAGTTTTCCGATTAGCTTTCTTAGCAGGAGAGGACACACGAGTCCTGTCATATCCAACTGAAGAAGGTCTCGCTGGGGACGAAAACCTTTCAGGCGAGGAGTGTCTGCTAACGCCAGGGCGCCTACTCTCTGAGGCTCTCCTAACAGAACTCTTGATGGGAAGAGAAACGTCTTTCTTCCTAGAAGAGCCTTCAGAAAGAACTCCTACTAAGGCAGACAACTGCTGTTGGAGTCCTACCAAGACTTCCTTTGTCTTGTGTGCGAAACCTTCCGGAGAAGAGTCAGGAGATCTCGTAGCTCTCTTCTTACGAGCAGGAGAATACTCCGGAAAAGGTTCAGGACTGGAATGCAACGCTTCGCTTGCTGGCGTTTTCCAGGTCCTCTTAAGAGGACGCGACTTAGAAGCAGAACTCCATCCTCTTCTTGGAGACGAAGTCTGAGTCCGAAAAGCACTTCCTGAGGACACTTTTGCAGTAGCTGTCCTTGGCAGCCTGGGAAGCGGCTACAGGATCTGCCGAAGGGACGCCTGACCGTTGGGAATACTCTACATCCCCCTTGCAGCTTTCGACATTCCTCCTCCCTTGGTCATGGGAGTCTGAAAGAGGTCTAGGCCTAGGAGCAATGCGGAGTCGGTCAGACGCCCCCTCCACTTCACTGGGGACACTGCACAAATCACTGCACACATCACTGCGCTTACCTGTCTCCTTCATTGCTTGCAGTTGCGATTTCAAGCTGATTATTGAGGCTCTCATTGCAGCCATTTCCGTAAACGCATCTACAGGTTCGCTGCTGGGGGAAGGGGCTGAAACCAAACTATGAGCAGGTGAATTAACAGCTCAATAGAGCAGGATCTACTTGAGCTTCTGATGGAAGCCCTCCTAACTCTATCTTTCTCAAGTTTCCTTACATAAGAAGCCAAGGTCTTCCATTCCACTTTCGTTAAACCCTCACATTCCAGACAGGTGTTAGTCGCAGAACAATCATTCCCCCTACATTTTTTACAGACCGTGTGAGGATCCACCGATGCTTTCGGTAGCCTCACCTTACATTCCTCTTTCGTACACACTCTAAATACAGGTGCCACGTCAGACATTTTAAAGAGTATCCAAACCAAAATCCAAAAAACGGTCCACGATAAGCGTATGCCAAAACCAAGATCAATGTACATACCAAAGGTCAAACAAGATAATCCTCGGCCAACGAGAAAAGAATTCCAAAGCAGGAGGACCACAACGGTGTTGTTGCTACTGGCGACAGAAAATTCTATTAGAAAACGTGAATGTTCCTATTCCCTCCACCCACCCAGCGGCGGGAGTGGGCTGGTCACCTGACCTACCTGTCGCGTGTGCCGCGAGTTTTGAATTCTGTTGGGACGTCAGAGACTATAGTTAAGTATATATCTGCCGGGGAAGTTGCATGTACAAAACCAAAGGTTCTCCAACAGAAGGTGCTGCAAAGGCAAGCCAGGAGTTAGCCGGGAGAAGCAGCTTGTCCGATCTGTTGGCCCTATGTGAACTCTCTTGCCCGGAGACAAGATTGTTCACCTGGTCCAACACAACCTCGGACAAGGAAGACCAAGGTAACCCCACAGAAGCTCTGGGTTCGTTCTTAGGACCCCAGAACGCCTCCAACTGCAAAGGGTGGTCAGAATGAGTTACCATCGATCCTTCCCTTGGGTCATTGTGCCAATGAATCAGCGCGATGACCTCCGCAAAAGACCTCTGAATCTTGGGAGTGACTGCATCCTGGGGAGAGGGACCGTCAAGTCCTTTCAGAGCAAGTCCCTTCCTCGATCCTCTTCCTTTAAAAGGAAGAACCCCAACAGACCCCTTTTGATCTCCTCGAACCACTTGAGCGTACAACCCCTTGGCTCCCAAAACTGTGCCGGGAACGTACACTGTTGTGGCCGAACTGTGAGGAGAACACTCCCCACAGTTCCACCTGGTCGCCTATCTTCTCCCAGTGTATCCCAAGGAAGTTGAAGGGACAGGTGAGGAAGATCTGACGCTCCTGCTCGGTCTGTTAGCAGAACTAGCAAATGGAGCGGGCCACAAACAATCACCAACCCTTGGTGATGATCGGCTCGCAGGTGGAAAGGAGTATTCTCCCTGTGAAGAAGCACTCCTCCGAGGATGGTAGCGATGCTCTCTCACGTCAGAGAAAGCGCTACTCGATGCCTGGACTGTACGATCACACTCACGGGACATACAATCGGGCAAAGAATAACGTCCATCAGCGTGATGAGAGTGGGTACCGTCCTAACGACGCGTCACAGTCTCCAAAGAGGCTGAAACCTCTCAAAGAAGTCTGAATGGGTGACCTCCTACCTGTCTCGCCGTGTGCATGATCCTGTGGGACCATAACGTCACTCCTGGGAGTTGAGTGATCGCTATGCAAGCGCTCATCAGCAGGGCATAAGTCAGCTGAGCGACTCAGCCATTCCTTCCGCACCAACTTTATGATGGGGTTAGCAATTAATATTGATACAACAATATTTTGAAAAATATTTTTTAAACATGATATTGTAATGATACATTAAGTTGTTCATACTTACCTGGCAGATATATATATAGCTGCATTTTTCCGAATCCGACAGAAATTTAAACACTTACGACACACGCAGTGGGAGTCAGGTGGTTAGTACCCTTCCCGCCGCTGGGAGGCGGTATCAGGAATCATTCCCATTTTCTATTCATAATTATTTATTTCCACTGTCTCCTGAGGGGAGGTGGGTGGGTACTTGATTATATATATCTGCCAGGTAAGTATGAACAAACTTAATTGTATCATTACAATATCATTTTGTGTTCATGAAACTTACCTGTCAGATATATATATAGCTGAATCCCACCTTTGGTGGTGGGAGTAGACAGAATAGAGATTTTAGGAAACATATATATGCAGATAATTGATATCTTGATTCCTTACCTGTTAGCATAGCTGACTTCGAGGTTACTGCCGCGTAAGTTTGCTTGTGCTACTAGAGTTGCCAGCGAGGTAGAGACCTATATAGCTGGTGCACTCCAGATGATCTGTCAACAGGGGCGAGACCCACGACGTGACTAGACCATAGACCATACAAATGAGGGCAACGAAGTAAAAACCAAACCACCTGGCGTAGCCTACCAAAAGTATCCCACATAGACTAAGCTAATGGAAGGGAGATCCGCCGCAGGCGGTTCAACCCCACAACCATAACACAAGTTAAAAACTCCCCTAAACCATTAAAGGATAGGATGAGCGCTACCTCCTGCCCCCGAAACAGTGTCTGCAGCGACGTATGGTCCTAGCGAGTAACAATTTTCGTATTTGCTTTCACCTCCCGCAGGTAGTGTGAAGCGAACACCGAATTGCTTCGCCAATAAGTGGCGCTCAAAAATGTCTTTTGATTGCCATATTCTTGTGAAAAGCCACCGAAGTAGCAATAGCCCTCAACTCGTGGGCTTTCACTTTCAGAAGCTCCATGTCACTTTCACCACACTTTTCATGGGCTTCCTTAACCGTACTTCTTAAGAGAACGCCAGTGCATTCTTCGACATCGGAAGATCTGGTTTTTTCACAGAGCACCACAAGTTCTCCGAAGAACCTCTGCATGCTCTGGTTCTCTGCAAATAAAACTTGAGAGCCCTGACAGGACACAGGACTCTCTCAGCTTCAGGTCCCACTAGCTCCGACAACCCCTTGATCTCGAACGTTCTCGGCCAAGGTTGGAAGGGTTCTCGTTCTTGCCAAGAACGTAGGACTTAAGGAACAAACTGCACTATGATCCTTGAACCCCAATATGCTTGCTTATGACTTGAATTTCGCTAACCCTCTTCGCCGTCGCCAGAGCGGTTAGGAAATAGTCTTCTTAGTAAGATTCCTAAGCGAGGCTAAATGGAGCGGTTCAAATTGACTCGACATGAGGAACTTCAGTACCACGTCTAAGTTCCACGAGGTACCTTAGGTTGGAGAACTTTCACAGTCTCAAATGATCTAATGAGATCATGAATGTCTTTATCATTCGCTAAGTCGAGTCCTCTATGTCTGAAGACCACAGAAAGCACGCTTCTGTAGCCTTTAATCGTGGGAACGGCTAGTTTCGCTTCTTTCCTAAGATGAAGAAGGAAATCTGCTATCTGGCTCACAGAGGTTGAGGTGGAGGAAATGCCCTTCCTTCTGCACCAACTTCTAAAGAACAGCCCACTTTGATTGGTAAACTGCGACTGAGGAGGGCCTCCTTGCGTTGGCAATCGCCGTTGCCACAGGTCTTGAAAAACCCCTCGCTCTGGCCAACTTCTTGATAGTCTGAACGCAGTCAGACTCAGAGCGGGGAGGTTTTTGTGGTACCTCTCGAAGTGGGGCTGTCTGAGTAGATCTTTCCTTAGGGGCAGAGTCCTCGGAAAGTCTATTAGGAAGGACATCACCTCCGTGAACCAGTCGGCCGCTGGCCAGAAGGGGGTGATGAGGTCATTCTCGCTCCTTCTGATGCAGCGAACTTCCTCATTACTTCCCCGCCGAGTATTTTGAATGGGGAAAAGCGTAAACAGTCTAGTCCCAGACCAATTCCACAGTAGGGGCGTCTACTGCCACTGCTCCCGGGTCCAGAACTGGGGAGCAATACAGCGGAAGTCTCTTCGTTCGGGAAGTTGCGAAAACGTCCACATGAGGACGTCCCCACAGCTTCCATAGCGCCTGGCATACTTCCTGATGAAGGTCCATTCCGTCGGCAGAAGCTGTCCTTGCCGACTGAGAAGGTCCGCTCGCACGTTTTCCACGCCTGACACAAACCTTGTCAGAATCGTGACGTTTTGCGCCTTCGCCCACATCAGGATATTCCTCGCGATGACGAACGAGAATGAGAGTGAGTTCCCCCCTGTTTCCTGAGGTATGCCAAGGCTGTGGTGTTGTCCGAGTTTATCTGAACCACTTTGCTGTAGACTTCCTCCTCGAAGAACCTCAGAGCGAGGTAAACCGCTGAGAGTTCTTTTAGATTGATGTGCCAGGACACCTGTTCCCCTCTCCAGGTGCCTGACACTTCTCTCCCTCCCAGTGTTGCTCCCCAACCGTGGAGGACGCGTCGGAGAACAACACTAGGTCGGGGTTCCGAAGCTTGAGCGAAAGACCTTCCGCAAGCTTCTTTGGATCCAACCACCATTTGAGGTGCTTTTTGTTTCACTTCTTCCGTCAAAAGCAAGACCTCTTCTAGATCCTGTTTGCGTGACCAATTGCTTGAGAGGAAGAACTGAAGTGGTCGGAGGTGCAACCTTCCCAGAGAAACAAACTTCTCCAGTGAGGAAATGGTCCCCAGCAGACTCATCCATTCCCTCACCGAGCATGTTTTCCTTCCCCAGAAAGGCCGACACTTTGTCCAGGCATTGAGTTTGTCGCCCTGGGACGGAAAAGCCCGAAAAGCCACTGAGTCCATCTGAATCCCCCCCAGATAGACTAAGGATTGAGAGGAGTCAGATGCGACTTCTCGAGATTCACTAAGTCCCAGGGACTTCGCTAACGACAGAGTCGTGTGCAGGTCCTTCAGACTCCTGTCTGCGATGAGGCTCGAATAAGCCAGTCGTCTAGGTAGAGATAGATCCTTATATCCGCAAGATGGAGCCACCTCGCAACGTCTTCATAAGAACGGTGAACACCATCGGCGCCGTGCTGAGACCGAAGCAGAGTGCCCTGAATTGGAAAATCTTCCCTTTCAGGACAAACCGCGGTATTTCCTTGAACGGGGATGGATGGGGACGTGAAAGTATGCGTCCTGAAGGTCTAACGAGACCATCCAATCCCCCGGTCTTAAAGCTGCAAGCACGGATTGAGGTGTCTCCATCTTGAACTCTGCTTGGTAAACGAAGCGATTCAGACTGCTGACATCCAGAACGGGGCGCCACCCCCCTGACTGCTTCGGCACTAGGAACAGACGGTTGTAGAACCCCGGAGAACTCCGGTCGAAGACTTGTTCCACTGCCTGCTTCTCGATCATTTGATCTAATAGATCGTGAAGCACTGTCTGTTTTTCTCCCTGATACGACGGAGACAAATCCTTTGGTGTCGAGACAGCGGGGGTAACGACAAAAGGATTCTGTACCCCGCGTACTTCTTGACGATGTCCAGAGACCAAGCGTCGGCACCTCTCTCTTCCCAAGCTTCCGCGAAATGTAGAAGTCTGGCTCCTACCGGTGTCTGAAGGACTTCCTCTCACTTCTTGCTCTTGGAAGGAGCGGGAGTCTTGCCTCTGAAAGAGCCTCTTCCTCGAGGGGCTGGCTTCGAGGAAGAAGCGGGTCGAAAGGGCTTCGACTTCTTCAAAGCAGAGGACCCAGAAGCCGAAGAAGTAGCAGGCTTCCTAGAAGACTGAGCCAGAAGGTCTTGAGTTGCTTTCTCCTGGAGACTGGCTGCTATGTCCTTTACCATAGACTGGGGAAGAGATGTTCTGAGAAAGGCGCGAAAAGAGATCCGCTTTTTGCGCTGGTGAGAACCGACTTTGCAGTGAAATTTGCAAAAAAGTGCTCTTTTCTCTTAAGCAGTCCCGTGCTGAAATGAGCAGCCAATTCCTCAGAACCGTCCCACCCTGACGGCCTGTCCATGCAAGACAATACACTGGACAGCTCCCCCAGAGTGATGGAATCAGAACTCCTGGACCTGGCATCCAATACCCCCAGGTGGCACCAGTCAATTAAAATTAAAGACCTCTAGTGTCCTGAAGAGGCCTTTAAGGTGAAAGTCTAACTCGCTATGTGTCCACGACCTTCGAGGAAGACAAAAAAGATCTTCTGGTGGCGTCTACAATGCTACCAAAGTCTCCTTGAGCTGAGGCTGGAAGCTTAACTCCGACGTTTTCTCCCGTCTCATACCACATACCAGCTTTGCCACCAAGTCTTGAAGGTGGTAAAGCGAAAGAAGTCTTGCCTGAAGCTTTCCTCTTTTCCATCCAATCATGGACCTTTCTAAAAGCTTGCTTCGTAGAAAGCGACTTCTTCATCCTCACAAAGCCCGAGATCTTAGCAGCTTTGGAAGACGAAAAGAGAGGGAGGAGTACGTGAGCTTCAGGTTGGAAGGTGTCTGCAAAGACTGACTGAAGTAACGAGTCAAAACCTTGTAGTCCGTCGAAACTGGAGCCAACTGCTGTTCTTCGTCCCTTTCGACGAAAGCGTCACTAACTTCCTCTTCAGACATGGAGAAGTCGGAGGAAGTAAAGAAGAGTCCCCGAGCTTTTCTCAAAAGAGAAAGAACGGCGAACAGAAGAGTTTCCCGCCTCCCGCTTGTGCTTGCGGAAGTGGAAAACTGACGTCCGTATGCGCGCGTTTTGCGTCCGAAGCCAATCTACTGGCGCCGACAGAAGCGCGCTCAAACTCCACAGGTGTACACCTGGCGTCCACTTGTGCGCGCTGAGTGTCCACAGGTGCGCGCCGAGCGTCCTGATGCTCGCCGAGCGTCCACTGATGCGCGCCGAGCGTCCACTGGTGCGCGCCGAGCGTCACTGGTGCTGCGGCCGAGCGTCCACTAACACTGCTGAGCGTCCACTGGCGCTCGCGCAAACTTGCACCCGAGTCACTTCGGCGTCCACTAAAGCGCGTTTGAGCTTTCGCAGAAGCGCGTTTCTGCATCTAAAGAAACTCGCTTCTTATCCACAAGTTTCGTATCAGCGGAAACAACCGCTTCACGAGAGCGAGAAACGAATTTCTCGCCTCCTCTAGAAAGTTGCTGGGGAGCAGGACTAACTCTAGAGGGAGACTCAAACGGAGAGAGAGACGAGCGAGGAGAGAGGGAGAACGCCTCGACCTCTTCACAGGAAGGTTGTCATCCTTACGGCGACGTGGAGCAGTCTTTCTCGAAGGAAAAACATCTCGAAGTTGCTGCTGAAGAGACTGAAGAATCTTGCTTGTAGGTGAAGCCTCCTTTTCTGGGGAGGGGCTGATCCTGTGAGCAGGAGAGCGGCGAGGGGACGCCTTCTTGCTACTCCCAGGAACCGCCGCTTCACGCACTTAGAGCGACTGCGGCGCTCGAAAGAAACATCTAGGGAAGACTCGGCCTCCGAATAATCCTTACGCTTCTTCTGCGGAGAAAAGCAGCAAACGCACTATCGGGCGACGAGCAAAGTTCCGGAGAACAACTTGGACCGTGAAGCGTCCCGCACGCGAGCCGTCCTTTTTCAGCGGATGTGATGCGGTATGAGAGCTCCACCCCTTGCGCGGGGAGGAAGCTTCAGAAGAAGCAAAAGCACTCCTTGAGAAGACGTGCACACGCGCACGCTCCTTGGCAGTCTGGGTATGTTCGTCAGAAGCTGCCGAAGGCACGCCAGATCGGTGGGGGTTCCTCGTAACCCTCCTTCGACTTTCGACATGCTCTCTCCCCGTAATCTGGAGTCAAGCAGAGGTCTAGGTCTAGAGGCGAAATGAGGCCGATCTGACGCACCCTCCACTACACAAGGGGCACTTTCACTGCACTTTTCTTCACTTTTGCTCTCCAGAGGCTAACACTTTTGATTCTAAGTTACGATCGATTCAAGAATTAGCATAACGTATTACCATTCTATTTAACCGACACTGTCTCAGGGGCCGGAGGCAACACTACAGGGGTAGGAGCATAGTCCTACAGAAGGAGGGTTAGCAGGAGAATAATTTAAATCTTGCCTACCTGAAACACTCCTGGAGGAAGACCTCCTTAACCTATCTCGTTCAAGTTTCTTAAGATAGGTTTCATACTCCTTCCATTCCGACTCTGTTAGTCCTTTCACACTCCTTACAACGACTTTCAAACGTACATTCATTCCCCCTGCACACTTTACAAACAGAATGTGGGTCTACTGAAGCTTTCAGTAGCCTACCTCTACATTCAGCCATCGAACAAAATCTAGCGCTAGTAAAGAACTAGACCCTGACATCTTGATCAAAGAAAATTCAATACCAAAATCAATTCAAACCAAAGTCAACGTGTGCCAAGCCACCGATCCAATTCATATACCAAGAAAAACCAAAAGGGATACTCAAGTAGCTAGTAAGTTTCCAAAATCTGGACGGAGGTGCTGCAAACAGGTGTTTCCAGCACCGGCGACAGAAAATTATGAATAGAAAATGGGAATGATTCCTGATACCCGCCTCCCAGCGGCGGGAATGGGTACTAACCACCTGACTCCCACTGCGTGTGTCGTAAGTGTTTTAAATTTCTGTCGGATTCGGAAAAATGCAGCTATATATATATCTGACAGGTAAGTTTCATGAACAAATTTGCTCACAGTGGGTGCAGGCAGCAGCATATCAATCAGGCAGCAGAGAGAGCAAATTACATTAGTTTAACTTCTTTTTTTCCATATCTTTAGCCACTCTAGTTAAATAGGTTAAAAAAAAGTATAAGTGAATGTTATACTTGGTAAATGTGTACAGCCATGAACAACTAAATGAGAAACTACTTTATTGCTAAGTATAACCAAATCGGATAACAACATCCTTTTCCTTGTATTTCAACTACTGTAAACAATCACCGTAGTTATGTTATAAATGACGTTTTGTAGAATAGGACTGATAAATTTCTATGTAATTTGCTATGGATACAAGATTGGCAAGGTAATATACTGTTAAATTTAAACTGCAAGCTGTAGCTGAAGCTGAGAAAACAATGTTCAAGTTGCTAATGACTATAATGCATCGGCAACAAGGATAAAACTACCATAAACTTTGATATGACATCAAACACAACTATAGATAGAATCAAAAGAAAACTATATTAATCAAAAGTACCTGCCATGAAAAAACGTATTTTACTGTTGTTTTCACGCCGATAACAGATAAGGCACGTAAAGCTCGTATCACAATGAAATCAAATGAAAATAGCAAACGCAATAAATTTCTTTACACAATAAACATGCCCCAACACAATCAATTATGAAAAAAATAATTTAGTTCACAATGAGATGTATTCAAGAAACATTTCGACTTAAAAACACGTCATATAACGAAAAATGACCTTGTCCCATGTAAGTAAAGTATCTCGATATTCATTTATGCTAACTAGAAGCAAGAACATTCGCTCAGAATTGTGTTAAGTACAGCGAAATAAACTCGTATTCACCATCAGCTGATTTCCAAACCAAAACAATGACAAACAATGACCACTAGGGGGAACAACAGACTGGACTAGCGGATCCAGTTTCCACCACGTGTGAAGCCACCCTCTGAAAAAGTACTTTAACACGTCCTAGCACCAGAGATGGGCATCAGTCACGAGTTGTTGGTGGTGAGAGCAAGAGCTCAAGACCTCTACTCTCCTTTCGAAGTAAGTATTTTCTCCAAAGTTAGAAATTAAGTTCATATTTTAATATTAAACAGAGGTTAATGAAAGTCTGGCTCTATGCAGTGCACACATATCTCCATGACGCTTTCAAAATATTTACTTACAACTCCAAATATTTAGAAGATTGACCCCATCTCGATGTTTGTGGAGTCGCTTGTGTCAATAAAATTCCCATTCCATGTGCTAAATCCGCACACCACTTGTACCCATAGATGCTGGGGCACTTTCTTCACAAAAATCATAAACAATGACTTCCACTACTTTTTTTAAGGAAACTACGATTTCTGGTAGAAGAAGAAGCGTACACTAGATAATTATTTAAATCAATAGTTAAATGGCAGTATAGAGTCATAAATTGCATAATTTTTTACCATATTCAGCATTATTAATTTGAAAATATTCGTTGTTGAAAAAGTAGCTAGATTCCTGACTCAAATATCAACAGTTTTGCTTGTGAACAGTACCTATGGCGTTCTTCTCGCTCTTCAACAATTGTTTATCAGTGTTGCCAATTGGTATGTGTTTACCCTCCAAACTGGGTATAAGACTTACACAAAACCGGGGAAATGAGTGAAATTAGCGTATGTATTTGTAGTATATATATGTACATATTGGAGCAATTTTATTATTATTGCATTATTATGACAACTAGAATTCATGTAAAGAGTTTATAAATGCATCTACGTATGTGTGAAGCTCCACTAGATTGGAAAAGAAGAGTCATTTTACCATTGTCTGCTCGTATCTACTTTAGATATACGTATCTGTAATTTTTTGGGGTTAATTTGGTTACAAAAAAGGGATAAAAGACATGAGTTAAATAAACATTTTGAAGTAACAAAGTAAAGTTAAACTAAATAATGAGTCAAGTAAACAATTAAGGGAATAAAGCTTCGCACCTCATAAATTGTGTACTTGTGTGCTGCCCGCAACTGTGTTTGTGGAGTGAGCGCTTAGGAACAAGGAACCGCAACATAGTTCAAGTGCAATTTGGAGTGAGTTAAGACCAAAACATTTATAAATACAATCAAATAAGCACTGTGGAGTTTCAGTTGTGATGGCAGTAAGGATAAAAACCACCGATTACAAGGTAAAAATGAATTCAGTTCAAACCATGACCCCGGGAATAAAAAGTTTCATACTTTCAGTAATATAGGCAACAAAATATTGTTTTATTGTGGTGACTACAACTGCAATCTTGAGTAAGATCAATGAACGTTACATATATACACTAACATTGTTCAAATGAGTGCAAGGAAGGCTGGAAAAGATTGTGGCTCCTCTGTGCTTATGAACGGCACCTCACATGGGTGCCGCCATATTAGATTTCAAAACTGCCTTGAAAACATATTTTACGAAGAGCTCACATGCTTATTTTAGTTCATATGGGACTTTCATATATCACATTATGTTGACCAAACTTTAATCTTTTGAATGGTATGCTTAAAGATGTAATTGTATTCGTGTATCACCAATTAAATATCGAGCGAATAAGGCCAAGCCACGCGATGACAATGGATCGACTGGGATTGTTTACCCTATACCACACACATATATAGAGTATAATGAATAGTGTAGGCTAGGCTACCATATATATGAGGAAGGTACTGATTACCTAGAGTAGGTAAGACTACATTTGAGATGCAATTTCTCCAACAAACGATGGATTTTTTGGAACTTAACCCCATCAACCTTAGGAGAATACCTGTAAAAATAAACAACAAAAACACAATTTGCACCAGTTATTTCGTAGCATAGGGGGAAAAACCAGCGACTACCAACCCTTATCATGGTTTTCAGGTCTTATTCACTCGATATTTAAATGGTGAAACAAGAATACAATTACAATTCCAAGCATACCATTCAAAAGATTGAAGTTTCGTCAACATAATGTGATATATGTAAGCCCCATACAAACTAAAATAAGCATGTGACGCTCTTCGTAAAATATTTTTTCCAGGCAGTTTTGAAATCCAATACGGCGGCTACCGTGGGATGTACAGTTTTTTATCAGTGATGAAAATCATCTTTCCCAGCCTTCCCAGCAATCATTTGAACAATGTTAGCGTATGTATGTAACGTTTATTGATCTTACTCAAGATTGTAGTTGTAATCAGCACAATAAAACAACATTTTGTTGACTATATTACTGAAAGTATGAAACTTTTTATTCCCGGGGTCATGGTTTGAACTGAATTCATTTTTACCTTGTAATCGGTGGTTTTTATCCTTACTGCCATCACAACTGAAACTCCACAGTGCTTATTTGATTGTTGTTATACACATTTTGGTCTCAGTTCACTCCACATTGCACTTTAAACCCGTTGCTGTTCCTGGTTCCTAAGCGCGCATGCCACAAACACAGTTACGAACAGCAGACGACGAAACTGCAAAGTTTTATTCCCTAAATTGTTTACTTTACTCGTTATTTAGTTTAAATTT
This sequence comes from Macrobrachium nipponense, assembly GCF_015104395.2. Taxonomy (NCBI): domain Eukaryota; kingdom Metazoa; phylum Arthropoda; class Malacostraca; order Decapoda; family Palaemonidae; genus Macrobrachium; species Macrobrachium nipponense. Next base: position 6,646,725 of record NC_087222.1, on the reverse strand, counting down.
ACTTTGTTATTTAAAAATTTTAATTTAATTCATGTATATTATCCCTTTTTTGCAACCAAATTACCCCAAAAAATTACAGATATTTCTAAAGTAGATACAATCAAATGTTTCTAACGTTTTCGTACATCTGGCTGCCGAAAACCATAGAGGAACAACTATGGATAAGTGCATAGAGGAACGACTACGGATAAGTAATTATATACATATTTTTTTGCTTTTTTGTTTTTGCTAGCACTTTTCATTGATTTCAGTCTATATTAGTATTATGAATTTCTTTAATAACTGTATGCCAGAAATAAATGTAACCTTTAATGTTTGCATGCTCTAATGTTTTCATGCTAAGAATGGCAAAATCATCGTTGCTACTTTAGTGGAGGCTTCACACATACGCTGTTTCATTATTATAAACTGTTTCCATGAATTCAGTGTCATAGTTATGCAATATTGATAATGCATTGCTTTAATATTCATGTATATATACTTCCAATACATAGCCTAATTTCACCAATTTCAACGTTTTGTGTGTAGTCTTATACCCAGTTTGAAGGGTCAACACATACCGAATGGCAACAGAGAGAGAGAGAGAGAGAGAGAGAAAGGAAGGCGAAGGAACGAAGAAGAAAAGGGTGGCGGTTTTGGGGGGGGAGAGGGTAGGTGGAGCTTTTTACGCGTGTTTGTATCCATTTTTGGATAATGGAGTTTTTAAAGTCTCTTGGTACAAGGACAAGTGTCGTTATTCTTTACGATTTGTGATTCACGATACCCTTATAAATTACGGCACTGGGTGTAATGCACTGTAGCAAAATCTCGTTCTGATACAAGTGTTCATTACAGAAATAGGTATTGCCCAAAAACGTGCTTGCACTGTCGCTGAAACCCATAGTAGGTATGCTGCTTAGTTGTCAATCAAGTTTTTTGTAATAAAGTATTTTTTACAAGCTAGCTATTGAATAAATTTGTATTTTTCTCAATCAAAACATATGCACCTCAATGCTAACTTTTCTCTTTTAACGACTTTCTGGTCATTGCAAATTCGGCCCCATAATTTCTTATTGTGCGAAAACAGAGGCGCAGGGACCGAAAACGATTGCGTCACACTATGGCGATAATCCGGCAGTAAAACATCTTCATATATCCAAAAAGTAAATAATAAAGATATATATGCGCATTACGATTATACCAATTACATGAAGAGCTGATAGTCTGCATGAATAACTGGTAAACTGTTCTGCAAGAAAGTTGAGTAAAGCAATTATTTACAATAGGTGCGAAAGTCAAGATGTCGTGACGTCATAATACAGGCCTTAAAAGAACGTTCTAATTCCAAAAAAATAATTACTTAAATTTGAGTCAGAATCAAGTTACTTTTTCAATAACGAATATTTTCAAATTAATCATCATAAATATGTAAAATATTGATGTTTTACTATTTATTTTAAAAATTATCAAAGTGCACTCTTCGTCGTCTTCTTCTACAAAACAGTTGTTTACTCGGTGAGGAAAAGTTTTCAGATTGTTGTGATGAAAGTGCCCCAGCGTCTGTGGGTACAAGTGGTGTGCTGATTTATCACAGGAAATGGTTAGTTTATTGACACAAGTGACTCCGTAAACATCGAGATGGCGTCAATCTTCTAAATACCTCGAGTTGTAAGTAAAAAGTTGAACGCGTTTTGGTGAGATTTGCACTACGTTTGAGACCGTTTTCACTACCCTCTGTTTAAATCTTAAAATTTGGCCTTAATTTCTAACTTTGGAGAAAATACTTACTTCGAAAGGAGAGTAGAGGTCTTTAGCTCCGTTTCTCACCAACAACAAGTCGCGACTGATGCCCATCTCCGATGTCAGGATGGATGGATGGATTATGGAATTTAGGGCATAGCCCAAGCGCTGGGACCTATAAGATCATTCAGCGCTGAAATGAAAGCATGGCTAGATGATCTCTGATGTTAGGATGCGTTATAATGTACTTTTTTTGGGATTGTCCAAGCTGATCGAACATGGTCCACTCTGGACCCTACGGTTTTTTACCCTATAAATCCTCCTCTACTCGTCTTATGGTCGGTTGAAAATACAACAACCTAGGACATGGGGCTATAGCCTAGCCTAGGCTATAAGGTTATAGACTAAATTGCCGAACCCAAACCTCCCGTAAAATCATTACAAAATCACACAGCATCATTGGACCAGACAGCCTTGGATAAAGTAGGCAGGAACAGGATACGTCATCCTGTAGCCTACTGTAATGAGACCCTAAAGAAACTTATAGCCTAAACTTAACATTAGCCTGTGAGTAAATCATTGAGATATTATAAAACATAACTCGTTTCCTTTAGACAGTTTCAGGTTGAGACCCCATAGAAGGCTACAGTCTATAGGGTAACCTAGGAGTACCATAGGGCTAACTAGAGGTTAATTATATAATCTATAAACATCTATAACTCACATTAAAGGAATTATCGGTTATCCTTGTAATTTACCAATTTTTACGATTAATTAAGAATTGTCTCGATTATGAAGACGGCAATTATTATAGACGTTTGAACTTTGAATAAAGTTACGTTACTAAGGCAGCCAATGGCGTGCTGACTGTGGGCGTCTTCTCTTTGATAGTATTTATGTTTGTGGTTCTGGTTTAGAAGTAGTTTCAGTTGTTTTCATTCTTTCTAATAAGTCAATTGGTGGACACTTGTAAGCAATCAGTCGGCATATAATTAAAAATTCATGTAATTTTCTAATAAACTAAATAATATAATGGCTATTATTAGGCCAAATAATGGATTCCGGTAATGGCGGTTTGTTTACGTTTTGGGCGTCGTCTCCTTAGGACTTCTCATTCGTGGTTCCCGTTTGAATTTGATGTTTTGATTCAAACCTAATTGATGAAAAGGGGAAAGTTAGATATAATCATTGGAGAAATAATCAAAAATATAGAAAATTTATCTCATTGAGAGATAATTAGGATAAATGACATAAGTACTCCGGCTGATGTAGTAGTAGTAGTAGTAGTAGTAGTAGTAGTAGTAGTAGTAGTAGTAGTAGTAGTAGTAGTAGTAGTAGTAGTAGTAGTAGAAGGTGGACTTAACTTAAGAAACGGATTTTCTGCTTGTTTTAATTCCACCTGTGTTTATGTTTGTTTAAGTTATTTTTCTTTATGCAATAGTACCATAATTCTTTCATACATTCTTTCCTATTTTCAACCTCTCCCTCAGCAGATCTGCAAAGAAGAGTACATTAGCTACCAGTGCCTTTTTATTTTCCTGATATGGCTGCTGCACAAAACTAGTAAGAAATATTCTAAATTTTCATTTTTTTTCTCACAGCACAAACATTCTATATCTTCCCGTTTTATTCTATTTCTGTTATTTAATCCTAGTGTGCCCGTAGTCTGGCCCTACTGGTCAGTTTTGTTTTTTCAGTGCTGTCATACCAGATTTCTTCTCTTATGTTTTTGTAATAGCATTTTCTGTAGACTCTTAATGTTGTCTCATCAATCATTTCTCTTTCTCTCTGCCATGCATTTCTGTCCCAGTTGTTAATTATTTCTTTGAGCTGTTTACCTTTAACTGCTTCAATTTTACTTAAGTTTACGTTTAATTCTCTCATATATTCTTTTACTTGCATTTTCCTGGGGGTTTTCTTGTTTTCTTACTGATCCCTGGTTATCTCATTTAGGGCCCTGTTTCCACCTCTCTCAAGTGTACTTTTCAGATAGAATAGTTTATTCTTCATATATATATATATATATATATATATATATATATATATATATATATATATATATATATATATATATATAATTATAAGTGGCAGGAGTGAAGGAAGGAAGAGGCCCCTATTTCAGATCTTAACACATAGATCGCTGTGTGTTTTGGAGCTTTCAGAATTGTTCTGTCTAGTACTTGATTGCCTACTTTTTGTAATTCATTGATGGATTTCTTGTCTTAGAGTTTCATGATTTCCATGGCAGTCAAGAAAGGATGCATTGATCGCTGATCTTTTCCCAATACAGCTTTCCTATTTTCAACAAATTACAGATTTTACTGATAATTGCATTAGCCATATTTGCCCCTTTCTGCTTTGCTTCAATTTGGTTCCTTTTTATCTGTTCTCTGAAGCAGCCTTCCATATTGTTGATTGTTACTTCTAGGTATCTTATCTGCTTAACTAGTTTCATTTCTTCTAAGTGCTCCATATTTTCCACATCATCGATACTATACCAGTCGTTATATATTAATATGTTACTTTTGTCCTTGTTTATGTTTAGGCCACATTCACTCGCTATTTCCATAAGGGTTTTTACTGATTTTGTTATTTCTTCAAGTGCGTGCCATAGTATTAATCCATCATCTGTATATAATAGTGCCACAATCCTTATAACTTCCTTTCCAAAACCTTCTGCTGTATTTTATAGTTTTTTCTATATTCAGGTACATTATTAGTAGAAAGAATATGGTTGACCTATTGCATCCCTGTCATATTCCATTAGTTACATTTAGCTCTTTTTGTTCTATATCGTTAAGGCATAATCTTGTTACATCATTTGTATATATCTTTGCAACTGAATTTATTACTTCTGCATGCAGCCTATATTTCATCATGACTTCTATGAGCATTTTTCTATTGACTGAGTTAAATGCTTATTAGAAGTCTATTGATACAACAAATAATGGGTCCTTTCTTCTTTACGTTTCTTGTATGCAGTATTGTAAGATATAAATGATCGATTCCTCTCCTTTGTGCGGT
>NC_087222.1:6613459-6641482 GCF_015104395.2 Macrobrachium nipponense | reverse complement strand
ACCAACAAAGGACACAACACGGAACAATTCTTGAAAACCGTTTCAATATTGTTTAGATAATGTACAGCAAACACTTACCTACATTTTCATAATGTAGAGAGCATAATAGAATCTAAAAGTGAGAGAAGTTGCAACTACCCTCAGTTCATGCGCCTTAGCATTAATGGAAGGCAATATATCTTCCTGGAGCTGAGAGTGTGCTTCGACTATCAAACTCCTCAAGAAAAGGAAATGGAGTTCTTTGACATCAGGCGAGATAAAGACTCCACAGAACATCAAAGATTATTTGCAGGCTCTATAATTTTTCTCTGTTCTCTGTAAATAGTAGCGTAGAGCTCTTACCAGACATAAAAGTCGCTCTTCCTCCTCTGGTCCGATGATGTCCATCAGGTTCTTAACAGTAAAGGAATGTGGCCAGGGTTTGTTCACATCCTCATTTTGGACAAGAAATCCCAAGGAAAGAGAACAGACAGCATCTCCTTGGGAAAAGCCTACTCTTTGTCTATTGCCTGATATTTGCTGACCCATTTGGCTATAGCCAGAGCTACTAGGAAGAGTCTTTTTTGAGAGATTCTTAGGTGATACTGAGCGGAGGGGTTCAAAGGAGTTGCTGGAAATCCACTTCAGTACTACATCTAGATTCCATGAAACTGATTTAGTATTTGTCAATTTGGAAGTGTCCAGAGATCTAATAAGATTACTGAGGTCCTGGTTGAGACCAACATCTATGCATTTGTGCTTGAAAACAGAGTTCAAAATCAACCTGTACCCCTTAATAGTACTGGAGGATAACTTCCTGGAAGACTTAAAAAACAGCACAAAATCTGCTATCTCAGCTACAGTGTTATGTCTTCGACACCATCTTCTTAAGACTGCTCACTTAGATTGTTAGAGCCTGCTAGTAGAAGATCGACAACATCTAGCAATGGCTTCTGCAGCTTGCTTTGAAAAGGATTTCGCTTTGACTAGTCGTCTGACAGTTGAAATCCTGTCAAGAGAAAGAGCGGATAATCCTTAATGGAACCTGAACATGTGAGGCTGTTTGAGCAGAGACTGAGACTTCTGAGGGAGAAGTCTTGGGAAGTCCACTAAGAGACGAAGGTCTGTAAACTATTCCTTCCTCGGCCAAAATTGGGCTACTAGGATCATGGAGACATTCTGATGAGTTGAAAATTTGTTTATTACCTCCTGAATCATAGCAAATGAGAAGCATGGCATCTGCCACCCATGCTCGAGGGTCCAAGACTGGTGAACAGAAGATCGGAAGAATGGTTTTTTGCTGTAGCAAACAGATCTACTGTTGGTTGTCCCAAAAGCCTCCTAAGTCCCATGCAAACTTGGTTTTGTCTGCTTAGTTCGTCCACAAGAATTTTAGACTGCATTGAACAAAGCGAGTGAGGATCATCACTTAATGTTCTTCCCATAGCAGAAGATCCCTCGCCATCTAGTAAAGAATGAAAGAGTGTCCCCAAACACTGCTACTATCTTCGCTGACACTCGGCAAGAAAAGTATTGAAGTCCGAGAAATATTGCCAACAACTCCTTCACGTTGATGTGTAAGGCTTTCTGGTCTTTTGACCAAAACCCTGCCACCTGTTGTGATTCCAAGAGGACTCCCCATCCAAGATCCGATGCATCTGAATAAAATTTCAGCTCTGGGTTCTGTGTCGGAGTGACTTCCCTTCTTGTAGTGTCCACAGACAACCGCCACTGAAGGTCTGTTTTTATCTCCTTGGAAACAGGTAAGGTAAAAGAGTCCTGCTGCATCTTTCTGGACCATAAAACCTTCATGTAAAACTGAAGTGGGAGAATGTGTAACCTGAATAACCTGATGAAGTGCTCCACTGAAGCAAGGGTTCCCATCAGGTGCATCCATTGAAGAGATGAGCAAGACTTCTGATCTAGGAACTCTCGGACTGTCTGAAGGAAAGCATTTAGAGGCTTGGGCAAGAGAAAAGTTAAAAAAGTCAGAGTCCAGAATCGTGCACAATGATGAAAATTCCCAACTCCTGAGTCAAAAGCAATAGTAGTTTCTTCAAGTCTCCCATGCACTCTTGCTTTGAGGGAGGATGGAGAAGCCAGTCATCGTAAAAACAGATGATCCCCTTCAGGTTTAGCCACTTTGCAAGAGGGGATGGGGTTCTCGTATTATGGGAGCTGACATCAGGCTTAAACAGAGAGCTCTGAATTGAATATGAAGCAAAGAAAGTTTCCTCGACTCTGGATGGATGGGAATATGGAAGTACAAGTCTTCCACATCCAGAGTAACCATCCAATCCTTTGGATGTAGAAAGGCTAAGACTGAGGTACTGGTCTCCAAATGAAACTTCGTCCTGACAACAAAAAGGTTAAGAGCACTGACATCCAGGATGAGCCTCCAGCCCCTCGATGACTTGGGGACTACGAAGAGTCAGTTGTGAAACCCCTCTGTTCCATGATCCAACACTTCTTCCACTGTTTTCTTGCAGATAAGTGCCACCACTTCCTGTGAGAGGGTGGCCAAATATCTCTTAGATCCTTTCGAGTATGCTGTTAGCACAGTCAGAGAAGGTCTGTTGTGGACTTATTCTGCCAGTCTGAAAGTATGTCTTTTACCATAGTTTGCAGAAAAATATAAGCCTTATCCAAAGGCGATGAAAAAAATTGCAGGTTTCTGTGCTGACGGGACACCCTTGGAAATAAACGGGCACCACAACTCTCTTTTATAAAAGGCCCATAGCAAAAAGAGAGGCAGCTTCATTAGAAGTATTGCTTACAGCTTTGTCTGTGCAAGACAAAAATCCCAGCCAATCTGTAGACAGGTCTTCCACTAATGAAGAACAACTCTCCATCTTAGCAGCCAATGCACCCGCAGTAAAATTTAATAAACTGAAAATTCCTAAAATTTTGAAGGTATTCTTCACCAAGTGATCAATTTCCGGTGATGAAAAGAAAACCTTTGTAGCTGCAAATGCCGAACATCTGGTTGAGTCCACTAGACAGAAAAAGTCCCCTTGGGAGGAGGCAGAAATTCCCAGGGAAGGTGACTCACCTGTCACGAAGTATCAGTAAGGTTTCTTTATAAGCTTAGAGGGAAGAAAACCAATGGAGGCTTTCACATGCTCCCTCTTACCAGCCAGCCATTCTTCCACTTCTCCTCAGACCATTTTAGAAGAGGAAGACAAAATCATCTGAGTAAGTTCGTCTACAGGAGCTTTCCACATAAGAAAGGAGCCGCTGCAGTCGTGAGAATGAAAAAGTCTGGATAATTCTCCAAAAAGAATTTCATCAGCAACGAATAAGAAGAATAAGCCACCTCTTGCTCAACTGCTACATCTTCCAAAGAAATTGGGGACGAGATACTTTCCTTGTTCGTAGAGGAAGGTTTACTTCTCAAAAAATTCAGTAACTCCCCTAACTGACGTTTAAGAGGTGCCAACGACTCATCCACATAAGATACTGTATTAGCTAAGAGAGAGCGCCAAGCGGACCAGGCAAGCTCATAGATGCACAGTAGCAGACACAACAATGTCTTCACAAGATGGGCTCTCCGAAACAGGCGCCCGTTTAGCTGCTAATACTGGGCGAGAAGTATGCTTCTGACCAAGGAAACTCTAAGCAATCCTGAAGATAGCAAGATGGCTATGGATCGATTCCGACCTCCTTATATCTCTCAAGTGGGGGAGGAGAACTGTCCACAGGTGTAGAATGCCTCTTCAGAGGCCCAGAGGCCAACAGTCTGCGACGATGACATCTCTTGTCCAAAGAAGAATCCAAAGAGTCTGAAGACAGACAGTGAGGACTTAAAGGGACGTCTTTTCAGTGGCCCTCTGTCGCTGTCTAAGAGTCATCAACAGGTGCAACAGAAAGGACAACTATCTGGGGGCAAACCCCTCTGCCGTCCCTTGGACTTCCCTTACGTCTTCTACCCAGTGCAGGGGAGTGGGATAGTAATCACAGCACTTTCACTTTGCACTGCACTTTTGAGAGGCGTGCTCTCCACAACAGGTGACGACACCCGTGAGGGACTAACTTCTCTAGTGACGAGAGTTGACCGATCATGACCTGCCAAAGTCGAGCTGGTTGTTCCTGTCGAGACAGAAGCAGTTGAACAGCCTATCAGAACTTGTTGATTCTTGAGTCTGAGGGGAAGAATCGTGCTACTACCATGTCGATCAGAATGCCCAGGTACTTTATCCTCTGCTTGGAAATGAGATCCAACTTCTTGAAATTTATCATGATCCCTAGATTGTGACAAATATTGAGAAGTCGATCCTTGTCCTGTAGCAACTGCGAGAGCTCGCTCGCCAAGACTAGCTAGTTGTCCAGATACCACAAGAGACGTATCCCGACTGAGTGGGCCCATGCTGACACCAAGGTGAACACTCTCATGAACACCTGAGGGGCGGTTAAAAATCTGAAACAAAGTACCCTGAATTGGAACACTGTCCCCTCAAGGCTACAGCGAAGGTATTTACTGGAGGACTGATGGATGGTTATCTGAAAATACACATACTTCAGGTCCATCGTGAACCAAGTCTGGTGAACGAATCGGTTCAAGGGAGAGACATCTATCACCAGTCTCCAGGCCCTGTAGCCTTTTCCTGGTGACGGATCTTGAATGACTTCCACAGCTCGCTTGCTCAGCATTGATAGCACTTCTTCTTTGAGTGCCAGGTCCTTGGCAGAACCAGGGATGTACGTCTCAAGTTGGAACAGACGGTCGATGAGAGGTGGCCTCAACTCGAAGAGAAGTTATCCCCCACGAAGTAAGCAGCTGAGAGGAAATGCCGTTCCTAGCATTTTCCTCTCTTCCCCTATTGCTTACCTCCCTTCCCACGAGAGAAGAGGGACTGAGAGCGGGGCTGTTGATCCCCTTTTGAAGTGAAGGAGGAAGGCTGGGTCTTTCCTCGCATCCTTTTCGAAGGAGGAGTCTTCTTGGGAACATAGCAAGAGCTATCTTGGCTCTGAGGCCTAGCCGCAGTTGCACGAGATGGCCCAGATGTCTTGGCAACTGCCTGGTGGACAAGATGATCGCTGTCTTCAGCTCGAAGCTTGTCCACTTCAGCATCCACCATGTCTCTAGGGAAGAGAGAGGCAGAACCCAGCAACGGTCAGTTCCTATGACCCAATGCCGACTATAACCCTGCCGACCTGGTTATATGAGTTAGGACAGCGTCCTTCCTCCTAAGAACACCAGGTTGGCTGACAGGTTTGCAGTCTGGTGGGCCAGGTAGGATATAGCCCTACCACCAGACTGACAAAGTCTCCCAAAAGCCGAGTCTTCTCCGGGAGCTATCAGTCCCGAAGAAGCAGCGACTCCAAGGCCGTTGCCTTATGCTGCGCGAACCAAAGGTTCTCCAACAGAAGGTGCTGCAAAGGCAAGCCAGGAGTTAGCTGGGGGAAACAGCTTGTCTGATCTGTTGGCCCTATGTGAACTCTCTTGCCCAGAGACAAGATTGTTCACCTGGTCCAACACAACCTCGAACAAGGAAGACCAAGGTAACCCCACAGAAGCTCTGGGTTCGTTCTTAGGACCCCAGAACGCCTCCAAATGCAAAGGGTAGTCAGAGGGAGTTACCATCGATCCTTCCCTTGGGTCATTGTGCCAATGAATCAGCGCGATGACCTCCGCAAAAGACCTGAATCTTGGGAGTAACTGCATCCTGGGGAGAGGGACCGTCAAGTCCTTCCAGAGCGAGTCCCTCCCTCGATCCTCTTCCTTTAAAAGGAAGAGCCCCAACAGACCCCTTTTGATCTCCTCGAACCACTTGAGCGTACAACCTCTCGGCTCCCAAAACTGTGTCAGGAACGTACACTCTTGTTGCCGAACTGTGAGGAGAACACTCCCCACAGTTCCATCTGATTGCCTTTCTTCTCCCAGTGTATCCCAAGGAAGTTGAAGGGACAGGTGAGGTAAACGATCACCAACCCTTGGTGATGATTGGCTCGCAGGACGAAAGGAGTATTCTCCCTGTGAAGAAGCACTCCTCCGAGGATGGTAGCGATGCTCTCTCACGTCAGAGAAAGCACTACTCAATGCCTGGACTGTATGATCACACTCACGGGACATACAATCGGGCGAAGAATAACATCCATCAGCGTAATGAGAGTGGGTACTGTCCTAACGACGGGTCACAGTCTCCAAAGAGGCTGAAACCTCTCAAGAAGTCTGAACGGGGGGCCTCCTACCCGTCTCGCCATGTGCATGGTCCTGTGGGACCGTAACGTCACTCCTGGGAGTTGAGCGATCGCTATGCAAGCGATCATCAGCAAGGCATAAGTCACTTGAGCGACTCAGCCATTCCTTCCGCACTGTGCCCAAGTCGTGACGGCAAGCAGACTCAGCATCACCGACTCTAGCTGCATGTTCACCGGTAGATGTGCGTGCACTCGGGGAAACTCGCAAACGAGAACCTGAGACAGTCCTGGTCCTAGAGGCAGAACCTCTAGGACTAAGCGCAGAAGAAAAGAACATGCTGATGCGTAAACTTCTACGGTCCCCACCCTGCGCACCCCTTCGGGAAGGGGAGGACACGCGGAAGGCCCACCTGTCTCACCAGAGCGGCGAGACAGACCTTTTGAAGTCCCAGATCGAGCCTTGTCGGGGTGGGGAGGGGGGTGGGTAGACAGCCTTCTTCTTCTTTGGCAGGGGAGCCTCAGAAGAAGAAGTGGAGGAGGTGGCACCCGACGAAGACGAGGAGGAAGACAACGACACTTTCGCTTCTTTTTAGACTTCTTTGTCAGCTTCCTCAGAGCCGCAGTCAGATCACCCATCCAGGGTGTCAATGAAGTGGCTGCCGAAGCAGCAGGTTCCAAAGCAACCTGGACCGGGAGTGCCGATGCCAAGGCAGCACTCATGCGGTCAGGGACTGGAACAGCAACTTGCATGGGAACGGAGACAGGTGGAAGATCCAGTGGGGTTAGTCTCTATGGTTGATCATAAATGGCTTGGGAAGAGAGGCAGAAATGGTTCCACACTTGAAGTATGCGGCAACGACGACATGTAAAGTGTTGGGTGTATACCAGATGAGGCAGTGCCAAATACCTAGGCATTGACAGAGTTGTTGTTGCCCCCGCAGCTGCTCCTTGAGTCACAGGGGCTGACGAAAAATGATCCATCAGCCCCTGGAGAGACGGAGTGCCAGACAAACCCAACTTTGCCCAAGCCTGCTGCAAATCTCCAACCACGGAGACAGATACACCTGAGGGAGCAAAAGTTGGGTTAGTGTGGGGAACTCCTATTCACCCTGAAGGAGACAGATCCCCTCTGGAGCAAACAGAAGCTCCCAAATACAACTCCGAGTCGCTGTGCCTTCCCCCCTCTTCTACACTCAACAAATCGAGCGAAGAAGCGGAAGGAGACATTTCCCACAAAAAAAGCGTGTAACCCTCCAACGAATCCTTGGAAGATTTACCCCGAGATTGCTTCCTCCCCTCGTATTTCCTCCATTGCTCTGCCAACCAAGAGACACAAGTTTTTACAAGGATTAGTAATTAAGCCTTCACACCCTCAGCACTTCACGCAGAGGACATGAAGAACCCACCCCACTCAAGGGCAAAGGCGTTGCGAAAATGAGGGGCGAGAAGGCTTATCAGAGTTTTGGGTTTGCATAATAAAAAAATAAAAAGCAAACAACAAAACACAATCATACAACACAAAAACAGAAAGATATCACAAGAATCTCGAACGACAGGATGAGCAGAGAGCCTGTCTGCACACAATGGTGGCTGAAAGCAAAGTGGAGTGTTTATGTCTGGTCGGGCGGGACTCCCGACTATCGGACAAGCAGTTACTGCCTAACTACCTTGTTGTTACTCTCTACCGACTGCCTACGCTGAAAGTAATTCTACCTTATATGAAGGACCGAGGGTTTGTATCAAGTGCAGGAACAACCACCTTGTTCAAGAATTTAACAGACGTATTCCAGTCTATGCTGAAAGTAATTCCTAATGTAAACGACTAAGGGTTTGTATATCATGTAGAACAAATTGTGATTAACAGCTAGTCATCAAGAGCTCACAAACATACGTCTTCATTGGAAGATGGTTGAAAGCAAAGTGGAGTGTTTACATTCGATCAGGTGGGGCTACCCACCTACCATATGGTAGATACCGCCTAACCACCTTGTTCAGGAATTTAATGACCGTATTCCAGCCTACTTTGAAAGTAATTACTAATGTTAAGGACCGAGGGTTTGCATATCATGTAGGAACAATTGGAGAACACATTTATAGGTAGTGCAAGATACAATCATTCGTCTTACGATAATCCAACTTTATGATGGGGTTAGCAATTAATATTGATACGACAATATTTTAAAAAATATTTTTAAACTTCGCTCGCAGTGGGTGCAGGCAGCAGCATACAATCAGGCAGCAGAGAGCAAATTACATTAGTTTAACTTCTTTTCTTCCATATCTTTAGCCCCTCTAGTTAAATAGGTTAGAAAAAGTATAAGTGAATGTTATACTTGGTAAATGTGTACAGCCATGAACAACTGAACGAGAAACTACTTTATTGCTAAGTATAACCAAATTGGATAACAACATCCTTTTCCTTGTATTTCAACTACTGTAAACAATCACCATAGTTATGTTATAAATGACGTTTTGTAGAATAGACTGATATATTTCTTTGTAATTTGCTATGGATACAAGATTGCAAGGTAATATACTGTTAAATTTAAACTGCAAGCTGTAGCTGAAGCTGAGAAAACAATGTTCAAGTTGCTAATGACTATTATGCATCGGCAACAAGGATAAAACTACCATGAACTTTGATATGACATCAAACACAACTATAGATAAAATCGAAAGAAAACTATATTAATCAAAAGTACCTGCCATGGAAAAACGCATTTTACTGTTGTTTTCACGCCGATAACAGATAAGGTAAGTAAAGCTCGTACCACAATGAAATCAAGTGCAAATAGCAAACACAATAAATTTCTTTACACAATAAATATGCCCCAACACAATCTATTACGAAGAAAATAATTTAGTTTACAATGAGACGAATTCAAGACACATTTCGACTTAAAAACACGTCATATAACGAAAAATGACCTTGTCCCATACAAGGAAAGTATCTCGATATTCATTTATGCTAACTAGAAACAAGAAAATTCGCTCAGAATTGTGTTAAGTACAGCGAAATAAACTCGTATTCACCATCAGCTGATTTCCAAATCAAAACAATGACAAACAATGACCACTAGGGGGAACAACCGACTGGACTAGCGGATCCAGTTTCCACCGCGTGTGAAACCACTCTCTGAAAAAGTACTTTAACACGTCCTAGCACCAGAGATGGGCATCAGTCACGAGTTGTTGGTGGTGAGAGCAAGAGCTCAAGACCTCTACTCTCCTTTCGAAGTAAGTATTTTCTCCAAAGTTAGAAATTAATGTCATATTTTAAGATTAAACAGAGGTTAATGAAAGTCTGGTTCTGCGCAGTGCACAGATATCTCCATGACGCTTTCAAAATATTTACTTACAACTCCAAATATTTAGAAGATTGACGCCATCTCGATGCTTGCGGAGTCGCTTGTGTCAATAAAATTCCCATTCCATGTGCTAAATCCGCAAACCACTTGTACCCATAGATGCTGGGGCACTTTCTTCACAAAAATCGCAAACAATAACTTCCACTACTTTTTTTAAGGAAACTACGATTTTTGGTAGAAGAAGAAGCGTGCACTAGATAATTATTTAAATCAATAGTTAAACGGCAGTATAGAGTCATAAATTGCATAATTTTTTACCATATTCAGCATTATTAATTTGAAAATATTTGTTGTTGAAAAAGTAGCTAGATTCCTGACTCAAATATCAACAGTTTTGCTTGTGAACAGTACCTATGGCGTTCTTCGCGCTCTTCCACAATTGTTTATCAGTGTTGCCAATTGGTATGTGTTTACCCTCCAAACTGGGTATAAGACTTACACAAAACTGGGAAAATGAGTGAAATTAGCGTATCTATTTGTAGTATATATATGTACATATTGGAGCAATTTTATTATTATTGCATTATTATGACAACTAGAATTCATGGAAAGAGTTTATAAATGCATCTACGTATGTGTGAAGCTCCACTAGATTGGAAAAGAAGAGTCATTTTACCATTGTCTGCTCGTATCTACTTTAGATATACGTATCTGTAATTTTTTGGGGTTAATTTGGTTACAAAAAAGGGATAAAAGACATGAGTTAAATAAACATTTTGAAGTAACAAAGTAAAGTTAAACTAAATAATGAGTAAAGTAAACAATTAAGGGAATAAAGCTTCGCACCTCATAAATTGTGTACTTGTGTGCTGCCCGCAACTGTGTTTGTGGAGTGAGCGCTTAGGAACAAGGAACCGCAACATAGTTCAAGTGCAATTTGGAGTGAGTTAAGACCAAAACATTTATAAATACAATCAAATAAGCACTGTGGAGTTTCAGTTGTGATGGCAGTAAGGATAAAACCACCAATTACAAGGTAAAAATGAATTTCAGTTCAAACCATGACCCCGGGAATAAAAAGTTTCATACTTTCAGTAATATAGGCAACAAAATATTGTTTTATTGTGGTGACTACAACTGCAATCTTGAGTAAGATCAATGAACGTTACATATATACACTAACATTGTTCAAATGAGTGCAGGGAAGGCTGGAAAAGATTGTGGCTCCTCTGTGCTTATGAACGGCACCTCACATGGGTGCCGCCATATTAGATTTCAAAACTGCCTTGAAAACATATTTTACGAAGAGCTCACATGCTTATTTTAGTTCGTATGGGACTTTCATATATCACATTATGTTGACCAAACTTCAATCTTTTGAATGGTATGCTTAAAGATGTAATTGTATTCGTGTATCACCAATTAAATATCGAGCGAATAAGGCCAAGCCACGCGATGACAATGGATCGACTGGGATTGTTTACCCTATACCACACATATATATAGAGTATAATGAATAGTGTAGGCTAGGCTACCATATATATGAGGAAGGTACTGATTACCTAGAGTAGGTAAGACTACATTTGAGATGCAATTTCTCCAACAAACGATGGATTTTTTGGAACTTAACCCCATCAGCCTTAGGAGAATACCTGTAAAAATAAACAACAAAAATGACAATTTGTCGAAAATTGCATTCTTTACCCCCTCAACCTACTACAAAACCTCGAGGTCCGTTTAACAATAGGAAGTAGCTAGCGGCAGCTGGAACGGTCGTAAGCTTAGCGAACAAGGGAGAACGGTAGTTAACTGCTTGTCCGACAGTCGCGCGCCGCGCGACTGGGAGGTAAACAAATCACTTTTGCTTTTGGCCCATGCAAAATACGCAGAGTGAGGGGTGACATGAGGAGGGACTATATGTAAAGGACCTCAGTTTGTATAGTTAGGAAAAATGCAATTTCGACAAATTGTCATTTGTTCCGATACGTAATACAAACCATCGGTCCTTTAACAATAGGAAGACTCACTTCTTGGTGGGAGGAATCTGAGTCTTTTTTTTTTTTTTTGATGAACAGACTGGTGTTCGTCCATCCCTGGAATGCCTCCCTGGTCGTAAGAGCGAGGGAGGGATCCAAGCCTCTGTCCGATTGATCGGGGTGTGCACCGCAGGATCAATGGTCAGACCTCTGGGCCGAGTACTAAGAGAGAGGCAAGCGTATCTCTTCGTACCAGCAAGCAAGAACTTGTTCCTGTTTGCAAGAGGCAACATAAAGTATGGGTTGTCTCAAGCTGGCATCCACTTCCTCCCCCTTGTTGGAGGAAGTGGTTGGATATACGCTCCTATCCCTAGTGAAAGGGATAGGATGGGGCTCTGTTAAGTAGCTCACCTGCATCTTGTCCTATCCAGCAGGGTGACGACCGTGTCCCTCTAACCACAGGTACGCAGGGGAAGAAAAAGAAAAGAGGAGCCAGTCACACTCTCATTCACCATCCATTCTTACGGTCACACCAGGACTCGATGCTGTTCAGCCTGCGAGGGTCTGGGTTCGCTACACAACGTGTTGAGCAGCACCACGGGTGGGTCCCAAGGAAAAAGATCCAAGGACCTGTGGGCAATATCCCGAAGGTAGAAGGAAGGGCATGTGGTCTGGTTGGACCAGACCCCTGCCTTCAGTACCTGCGCCAAGGAGAAGTTCTTGCGGACAAGGCAGCATCTCCTTCGCATCGAAGGCGGTGAAGTCCATTAGGGAGGGGATTGTGAACGACTCGAAACCAATCGGTCAGGGACCGAAGGGTTCTGAGTCTTCGCTACGAAGTTCGGTACGATCGAGCGTCACGGATCCCCATCCCTGGGTGCTTGACTTCGCAGGAGAAGTCATGCAGTTCCTCAGAGGAAAAAGAAGGAAATAGTCGCATGACCTATCCCTCTTCTCTACTTCGGTGATGCAGTACCCATACTGGTCTGTCCGTTAGCAACGAAGTCTCTCGCATCCTCCTATCCCCCATGCAGCGAAGTTCTCGGTAGTGGATAGGACACCGACACTCCATGGTGGGTGTCAATGGTATGGGTACTGTGACAAGCTATTAAAACGAAGTAATGGTTGCTTTGTAACAACCGAACTAAGTCAACAGCGTAGTTCGTAACTGACTCGGGCGCTCTGACAGCTGCCGACTGACTGCGTTCGGTAGGAGGCAAGTTGTCAAAGCATCCGAGTAAGTCACGTGACCTTCGCCTTTAAAGGGTTATTTGCCGAGAGACCAAACAAATAATGTATTTGTTGTCACCAATGCCGGACAGCGAGGTGATGATTCTCTTAAGGCATGTACCCAACAGGCGAAAGTCAATTGCCTTCTAGAGCCGAGGTCCCTGAAGTAAAACATCTCATGTTTGTTGAATCTCAGACTAAGGAGAAACAACACTATGTACCGTTGAAGACGAAGGTAGATATTGAATGCAACCTACGTCTTCACATATGAATCGAAGAGAAGGATCTCAAGATTCATAACCTGTGCTTACAAATGACTGAAAACGCTAACCGCTATTTTCATTGCTGTCCGGTGAGAATCGTAGTTGCAATGAAAGCGGGGCGTTCTTCGGTAATGAAAACACAGGTGAAAGCCGCCTGAAGAAACTGCTTCTCATGGGCCTGAACATTTGGAAGTAGAGCTGTCAGGTCGGAGAGTAGGCGATGTCTTCTGACACATCTTGTAATTCGGGTTGAACAATGAACAATGTACACCTCCGAATATGAGATATTTTGAAGACAAACTCAGATGTCTGCAAAATATTCGCATTATCGCAGTGCGATGCAGCGGGAGACTTGTACAGACTTCTGTTACCGTGCGGTAAACAGAAAGATGAAAGAGTCCAAGAGAATATCTCTGTTGAAAATTCTCGCAATGTCGAGAAGGCGATGGAATCTAGCGTCACAGCAGTAGATGGTCCTTCATTATTGCGAGAATCCCCGTTAATCAGAGACCTAAGTCCATGATTGTTGGGCAGAGATACGGTTCGGTAGTCAATCAAAGCAGGGCAGAGAGAGACATACATGACCGTACATCTCCGAGGCCCAGCTGATACCTGAGCTGCTATCAGGCAGTTCAATACGCAGTGGTTGAGCCTGAGCTCTCGCTGACTCGTCATCCTGAGTTGCCAGGTAATCCATTTATTCCACGAAGGAATGCGTTCGGCTAGAACTTACCGAGCAATAAAAGATATGCTCGGGCAATTAATATTTAGGCGAAACGAATTTCCGTAAATATAAAAGTTGAAATGGTGTTGTCGTGACAAAACCATAAGTATTATAAAATTGAAACTGAAAACTCCTGGGAGGTTGCAGGCAACCCCGAGTTGCAGTTTCAATTAGAATACTTCTCTTATAAGTCGCAATCCGTTAGATTAACTAGGATATGCGGCCTACCCCTCGGACAATTCACTGCTTAGTAGAATCATGTCGCGAGGTTAATATACGTAGTATATTTGTAGGATTCTGAACAACGATCTCCATCCTAAATTCTTTCCTTCAAGAAAACAAAATAAGGATTGGAGATCGACCACCTTCGTTCTCTATCAAAGAGAGTGAAGGAGAAGTCTTCCTCGAAGGAAAGCTTCAATGGTGAACAGAATACTAAGACGATAGTTCAAGCCAAACTGGATATTCCCGTCCGATCTCCTCCTATTCCAGGTTGGTCGCCTACTGTGAGATAGTTTCTTCAGCAGCAGTCTTCTTACCCAATGCTAGAAAGGAATTCCAGGAATTCGGCATAGGCGAGCGTTCCCGATATCGTGTAAACATATCGGGGATTCTCGTCTCGCTCACTTTGGACCGTGGTCTCGCGTAAGTGTTTGAAGATCGTAAAAAACTCGAAACACTCTGAATGCGCTAGAAATTCCGTAGAATTCTAAGCAGTCTGCGAAACCCCCACCGAATTCGTCAAACGATATCGGCTGGTGGTCCTCTCGATTCCCGTAGAAATCGAGAATGGGGCAGGATCCTCCTCAACGACCGGGGCTTACGTCAGGTAGGACCGAAGGTCCCCCCGGTAGCGCAGTCCCGAACGTGGGATCCTACAAAGAAATCTCTGTAGGATCCTTCCCCTTTCCCTCGTAGCCGCAAGGAGAGAGAGGAATGGGGGGAGGAATTGGATACTCGCTCGCCTTCCCAGTGGAACTAGCAGTTGGAGAAGAGTAGGAGCAGCCATCGCCTGCGGCGATGGCCTCTCAGAGTCTGGGAAAACGTATCGTCAGGAGAAAAACGTTTTTCTTTTCCCGCGGAGGGTTACGAACTCTCACTGTAGGTAAGGGTCTGCCGCCACTGTGAACGTCGTCTGGGTGGGGCTGATCGACACATGACAGGAGAGAGCCGATACCGTTCCTCCGACTCATTCCAGTCCTCGTCGAGGTCGAAAACCTCTCAGGAGGACCGAAGGAGTATTTAAATACGGTGTCCGAAGACACGTAGAAACGCCGCTGTCGCAGATAGAGGAGGTGGAAGTAGCTTGATCGACCGGCCACAACTGAGAGAGCTTCTTGTCCGGAGACGAGAGACACTGGTTCGAGACAGAATCGGCAAGCTCCGATCGCGGCAGACCCACCGTCGGTTTGGGTTCCCTCTCGGGCCCCAAACGACTCGAGCAGAGACGTGGGCTCTGCTGGTGGGAGCGGCAATCCTTCCGCAGGGTCATTATGCTGACGAATCAGCTTAATGACTTCTGCAAATTCCTCTGTATCTCGGGAGTAAACCGCGTCTTGCGAGTAGGGACCGTCCAGTCCCTCCAACAAGAACAGATCCCGAGTACTCCTCCTTCAGAAGGAGGAACAGCGGCAGACCCCTGACGGTCGCCTCCAGCTAATTGTGCGTTATGTCCTGGTCGGTCCTAGAACCGTGCCTGGTCCATACGGCGTCCATAGCGGAATCGCGGCGGCGCACCTCTCGCGATCACTCATAGGTACCTCGCTCCTCCCGGTGTAGCCCGATGGAGGTTGAAGGTACAGGAGAGGCAGACCTGACGCTCCCCCCTAGCTCGCTGGCAGGACCAGCGTGCTTGGAGGGCTGCTGCTGATCGTCCACCCGCAGTGGCGATCGAGCAGCAGGCCTAGCCTTGCCGCTCGCCTGGGGCGAGAGGCTTGGCTGAGAACGTCGACGCTGATCTCTAGCGTCAGGCGAGCTGTTGCTGGTTACCGTCTCCGCCCGGTCCCGGTCCCCGATGGGAGCGGCGTCAGGTGACCTGCTAGGCTCGCTGTCGCGGTGAGACCGGCGAGCGTCCTATCGGGCGAGTTCGAGCCGCTGGTACCAGCCGTGGCTGGTACCGACGGCCCGCGGGGGACCCCTTCCTCGCCTCAACCCGTGGCTGGTCAGCGACCGTCACGTCAACCCGAGCAGCCAGCTGGTCGCTGCGAGAGCGTCACTGGCCTGGCGAGAGTTGTCTGCACGACACTCGCCAGTCTTCTGCTCCGCGCTTCGGTCTTGGCGGCGAGCGAGCTCGGGGTGTCAAGACTTGGCTGGACGGTCTCCCGCGGGAGACCGTCCACATCGGTACTTCTCGCTAACGAGAAGCCGAGGCGGATCCTGGTTTAGCGGCAGAAACCGCTAGAAACCAGGCGGGAGAAGTGCCAGCCGAAGCTGGTACTCCTCTGGTCCCCGTCTTCTTCTCCTTAGTAAAAGAAAAGACGGGCGGCCCTGTTCCCGAGGGAGCAGGAGGACCAGCAGAAGAGCTCCCCGAATCGCCGGAGCGAGACGGGCCCTTAGAAGGTCCCGAAGGAGCCTTCTTAGGGGGGAAAAACCCGGGTTACCAGTGGTCGCTGCAAGAGCGGCGCTGGCCTGGCAAGAGTCACCTGAGCGTCACTCACCAGCCTTCTGCTCCGTGCCGCGTCTTGGCGCCGAGCGAACTCTGGAGCCGAAACTTGGCTGCACGGTCTCCCGAGGGAGAACGTACACTCGGGATCTCTCGCGAACGAGAGACCGAGCCGGAACCTGGCGTAGCGGCATCGCCGCTAGCACCAGGCGAGGAAGTACCAGAGCTAACCGATATCCTCTGGTCCCCGTCTATCTCTTCCTTACGGAAGGGGAGACGGGCCCCGCTCCGAAGGAGCAGGAGGACCAGCAGAAAGGATCCCCCCCATCCCACTGGGGTGGGACGGGCCTTAGAAGTTCTCGAAGGAGACTTCTTAGGGGGAAGGCAGCCTTCTTCTTCTTCGGCATTATGGGCCTTAGAAGTCGAAGGGGAAGAGGCAGCAGCAGACGATGAAGACGAAGATGACAGCTTCCTCTTGTTCTCTTCCTCGTCAGCTCACGCAGGACAGTCGTCAGGTCCTCCATCCAGGCCGGAGCCGGGGGGCTATTGCCGAAGCAACACGGCCCGACTGCACCTGTCCG
Organism: Macrobrachium nipponense; assembly: GCF_015104395.2. Lineage (NCBI taxonomy): Eukaryota > Metazoa > Arthropoda > Malacostraca > Decapoda > Palaemonidae > Macrobrachium > Macrobrachium nipponense. Next base: position 6,624,678 of record NC_087222.1, on the reverse strand, counting down.
GAAGGACCTGGGACTGGGGAAGACACACCGTGGGCAGGACCAGCATGGACAGGCACAGGAACCAGGAGCGACAGGAACAGCAACCCAGCTCAGGAGCGGCAGGAACAGCGGAAGCGTAGACCCAGAAGGGACAGCCAAGCCAACAGCGGGAATCACATCAGCGGCAGGTACGGCAGGCCCAGCGATCGCCTCGTAGAATCATCGGCAGTCAGCGGAACCTGGGTCCTGGCGGCCGGTCCAGGGCGAGCTGCTGGAACAGCGGAAGTCTGGGGCAGGCAACACGCGAAGAAAACAGGCGGCGGCGGCAACCCCACCTTGGTACGGCTGCGGACCCTAGTAGCGGCAGACGGCGTCATCGACACAGCATGGGGAGTGTAGACCAGTAGGGGGGGAGCAGCATAAGCGGCCGTTGTAGTAGTGGAGACCGCCCCAGACCTCGCTAGACGCTGCAGCAGCCCGTGGATGCTAGGCACGCCCTGCCTCCGCGGTGGTCCATACCTGTCCAAGGTCGTCTCCCACGGATGTAGCACCTGCGGTAACATAGATAGATTAGTAAGAGGGGTTGGCCCTCACGCACGGGGGGAAGACAATGCCCCACCCCGACGCAAGGAAGACCCCAATACAAAATACAACGAAGAAGCTGAGGCGGGGGGCAGGAAGGAAGACGAAGAATCGGATACCAAGGGAGTCGCGGAGAGCTTTCCGACGACTTCCTGGCAGATCTTCGCTTCCCTACCCCCGCACAGCAGTGAAAAGTAATATGAAAATGAAAACAGAATACTGCCCTTGCGATTTCACTTCATAGAAACTTAAAGGGAAAAAAAAATCAATTCCCGGGTAAGAACGGAAACTTGATCCAATAATATGATGCTATCATCAATATATATGAAAATGAAACAGAATACTGCACTTGCGATTCATTTTCACATAAAAAATCGTAAGGATCAATTCCCGGTAAGAACGAAAATTGATCCAAACTAAATTCATGCAAATAAATAAATGAAAATGAAAAGAATATTGCAATTGCGAATCCACTTTCATTGCATTCTATTATACAAAATTAAAAAGGCTCGTGCCGAGCGCAATCACACTCTCGGTAACGAACGCACAGGGCAAAATATAATGAAAAGAGTACTTACATTTTTCAATTACACACTTTTCGCCCAAAATACATGACTCGGCGCGAGCGCGCCCGCCCTCGGCACCGAGACATAATTCAAGGGTTCAATTCATGAAAAGAGAGGAAATCGCCGCAGCATCTACGGCGATAACTCCATGTTGGTTCATAATTAAGTAATGAAAATGAAAACAGGTGTACTTACAGTCATTTTCAAGTCAAACAAACCATTAGTAGAAAACACAATATAAACAAAGCATACGACGATGAAGCGGGCAGAGAGCGATGACGAACACGTCCTTCACACCCACGGCCGAAAGCAAAAGTGATTTGTTTACCTCCAGTCGCGCGGCGCGCGACTGTCGGACAAGCAGTTAACTACGTTCTCCCCTTGTTCGAAGCTTACGAACCGTTCCAGCTGCCGCTAGCTACTTCCTATTGTTAAAGGACCGATGGTTTGTATTACGTATCGGAACAAACACAATTTGCACCAGTTATTTCGTAGCATAGGGGGAAAAACCAGCGACTACCAACCCTTATCATGGTTTTCAGGTCTTATTCACTCGATATTTAAATGGTGAAACAAGAATACAATTACAATTCCAAGCATACCATTCAAAAGATTGAAGTTTCGTCAACATAATGTGATATAATGAAAGCCCCATACAAACTAAAATAAGCATGTGACGCTCTCGTAAAATGACAAATTTGTCGAAAATTGCATTTTTCCTAACTATACAAACCTGAGGTCCTTTAACAATAGGAAGGTAACTAGCGGCAGCTGGGACGGTCGTAAGCTTCGAACAAGGGGAGAACGGTAGTTAACTGCTTGTCCGATCGTGCGCGCGGGCGGTGAAGAATCACTTTTGCTTTAGGCCCATGCAAAAAGTTGCAGAGTGAGGGGTGGTATGAGGTGGGACTATATGTAAAGGACCTCAGGTTTGTATAGTTAGGAAAAATGCAATTTTCAACAATTGTCATTTGTTCCGATACGTAAATACAAACCCTCGGTCCTTTAACAATAGGAAGACTCACTTCTTGCGGTGGGTGGAATCTGAGTACTTTTTTGGTGAACAGACTGGTGTTCGTCCAACCTGGAATTGGAATGCCTCCCTGGTCGTAAGAGCAAGGGAGGGATCCAAACCACTGTCCGATTGATCGGGGTGTGCACCGCAGGATCAATGGTTCAGACCTCTGAGCCAAGTACTAAGAGAGAGGCAAGCGTATCTCTTCGTACCAAGCATTGCAAGAACTTGTTCTGTACAGGAGCCAACATAAAGTTATGGTTTGTCTCAAGTAGGCATCCACTCCTTCCCCCTTGTTGGAGGGAGGAGGATATTGCTTCTATCCTAACTAAAGGGATAGATTGGGGCTCGGTTGAGTAGCTTACCTGCATCGGATTCCTTTCCAGCATGGTGACGACCGTGACCCTCTGCCCACAGGTAGAGAGAGAGAAAGATGGAGAAGAGAAGCCAGTCGCACTCTCATTCAACCATTCATTCCTACAGTCACACCAGGAATCGATGCTGTTCTGCCTGCTCGGGTGCTGGGTAAGCTTACACAACGTGTTGAGCAGCCACCACAGGTCCCAAGGAAAAAGTATCCAAGGACTTGTGGGCAATATCCTGAAGGTAGAAGGACGTGAAGGTAGTCTGGTTGGCCCAGACACCTGCCTTCAGGACCTGCGCCACGGAGAAGTTCTTACGGGAACGCCAAAGAGGGTCCAATACCTCTGACTTCGTGGGCTCTCGGTCGGAGCGTACGGATGTCGTCACTACCATCAGCCTCGTACGCTCTCCTGATCACCTCACACAGCCAGAAAGAAAGCGTGTTCTTGGATACTTCTTTCTTGGTCACCCCAGTGCTAACGAAGAGGCGTCGACACTCAGGCCTGAGGTGTCGAGTTTTCTTCAGATAGCGCCGTAGCGCCCTCACAGGACAAAGCAGCATCTCATCCGTATCGTTGTCGGTGAAATCCATTAGGGAGGGGATCGTGAAAGACTCGAACCTGTCGTCAGGGATCGACAGATTCTGAGTCTTAGCTACGAAATTCGGGACGAAATCGAGCGTCACAGATCCCCAGCCCCTGGAATGTTTAACATTGAAGGACAGACCATGAAGTTCCCCTACTCTCTTCGCCGATGCCAGGGCCAGCAAGAAGAGGGTCTTGAGGGTCAGATCCCTGTCTGACGACTCTCGGAGTGGCTCGAATGGTCTTCGAGTCAAACTCTAAGGACGAGAGTCACATCCCACTCAGGGGGCTGAGTTCCCTGGGTGGGCAAGACCTTTCGAAGCTCCTCATTAGCAAGGAGATCTCGAACGAGTTTTAGATGTCCAGTCCCCTCAGTTTTAGGACGAGCGCCAGGGCGGCTCTATATCCTTTAACTGTGGGTACTGGGAGGAGCTTCTCTCGGCGAAGAAACACGAGGAAATCCGCTACCTGCTGAAGAGTGGCTCTGAGAGGAGATAGACCCCGTCTACGACACCAACCACAGAAGACGGCCCACTTCCCCTGGTACACAGCTGCAGAGGACTGTCTGACGTGTCCAGCCATCTCTGTTGCTGCGCTGCGAGAAAAGCCTCTCGTTCGCAGAGATGGTGGATAACAGCCAGCCGTGAAGTTGTAGGGACTGGACTGCTCGGTGGTACCGCTCTACGTGTGGCTGGGCTAGAAGTTGTGCCAGTGGGGCATCTCTCTCGGTTCTTCGCAAGAAGAGCCAGCAGGTCCGGATACCAAACGGCTTTAGGTCGTTTGGGAGCCACCAGGATCATCCTGAGATTGGGAGTGACACGCGTCGACTGATCACTTCCGAATCAGACAAAAGGGAGGAAGGCGTAGACGAAGAGGTTGTTCCAGGGGTGTTGAAGAGCGTCCTCTGCAGCTGCCCATGGGTCCGGCACGGCTGAGCAAAAAACTTGAAGTTTTTTTGTTGTTGCCGGGTGGCGAACAGGTCTATGACCGGACGCCCCCACAGGTTAGAGAGCCTTTCCGCCACTTCTGGGTGTAGGGACCACTCGGTCCCTATTACCTGATCCCGACGGCTGAGCTTGTCTGCTACTACATTCCTCTTGCCTGGAATGTAGCGTGCTGACAGCTCTAATTGAGTGAGCCGTGGCCCACTCGTGCACCTGCACGGTCAACTGGTGTAGCGGGAGAGACACTAAGCCCCCCTGCTTGTTGACGTATGCCACTACTGTGGTGTTGTCGCACATCAACACCACCGAGTGTCCCATCAAGCAGTCTTGGAACTCTTGGAGAGCGTAAAACGCCGCCTTGAGTTCTAGGACATTGATGTGAAGGTGCTTGTCGTGATGGTCCCCACACACCTGCAGCCAGCAACTCCTCCAGGTGTGCGCCCCATCCCTCGGTCGATGCGTCTGAGAACAGCAGCATCTCCGGGGGGTGGGGGGGGAGTGCGTAGAGGCACCCCTCTTAAGAGGTTCCTGTCGTCGAGCCACCAGGCTAGGTCCTGCCTCACCTTCTCCGTGATGGACACGGGGAAGTAAGGTGGATCCTTTACCTGTGACCAAACTCTCCCTAGTCTCCACTGGAGAGACCGCAGGTGAAGACGTCCATGAGGAACTAACTTCTCGAGTGACGACAGGTGGCCGATCACGACTTGCCATTGCTGAGCTGCCTGTTCCTGCCGAGACAGGAACCGGCCGGCTGCCTCCTGAATTTGCTGATCCTCAAGTCTGCGGGCGGACTTGAGCTGCTACCGTATCGATCAGCATACCCAGGTACTTCATCTTCTGCTTGGGTTCGAGATCGGACTTCTCGTAGTTTATCACGATCCCAGATCGCGACAAAACTTTAGAAGTCGATCCCTGTCCTGCAGCACAATGCGAGCGGGGAGCTCGCCAGGACCAGCCAATCGTCGAGATACCTCAGAAGACGTATCCCGTGCGAATGGGCCCAAGCAGACACCAGCGTGAACACTCTCGTGAACACCTGTGGGGCGGTTGAGAGACCGAAGCAAAGTGCCCTGAATTGGTACACCGTCCCGTCGAAGATGAAGCGGAGGTACTTTCTGGAGGACTGATGGATGGGTATTTGAAAATACGCATCCTTCAGGTCCACTGGAAGCATGAAGTCGTTTCTCCCTGATGGAGTCCAGCACGGAACGTGCTGTCTCCATCTTGAACCGAGAGTCTGGCGAACAAATCGGTTCAGGGGGAGAGAGATCTATCACCGGGCGCCAGCCCCCCGATGCCTTTTCCACTAAGAAAAGGCGGCTGTAAAAGCCCGGTGACCGATCCACTACGACTTCTACAGCTCGTTTGGTCAGCATGGTCTTGATCTCCTGCCGAAGAGCGTCGTCCTTTGAGGATCCCAGAACATATGTCTGCAGATGGACCGGGTTGAGGTGAGGGGTGGCCGAGATTCGAAGGGTAGTAGATATCCCTCCCGAAGGACGTCTACTATCCAGGTCTCGGCACCGTAGCGCTGCCAAGTTGCCCAATGGCTCGCTAGGCACCCCCCTCACTTCCGGCAGCTGGTGAGGGGAACGCCGTCCCTAGCGTTTCCCACCTCGCTTCGACTTCTTCCCAGCACCTCCTCGGGGCGGGGAAAGGAGGGCTGGGAGGAGGGCTGGTTACGGCCTCCTTTACCAGAAGTTGAAGCAGGAAGAGTCTTTCCTCGGGGGTTCGATGGAGCAGCCGTCTTAGCAGCCGAGGAAGCGCTAGCTAAACTCTTAGGCTTAGCCGCAGTTGTACGAGGTTGCCCAGAAACCTTCGTAACTGCCTGGTGAACCAGACGGTCACTGTCATCAGTGCGCCGTCTTTCCACCGCAGCGTCCACCATCTCTCCGGGAAAGAGAGCGGAGGAACTCTTCATTGGTCCGGTACGGAGTCCATTTTACCGCCTCACGCCCGGCGGCCCCCCCCTTGGCTACTCGTGTAAGGACAGCGTCCCTACGAGGAGAACCAAGTTGGCCCACAGGTTTGCCGTCTGATGGGCGAGGTAGGAGATGGCCCTACCTCCAGACTGGCACAGTCTCCTGAAGTCGGGGTCGTCTTCGAGGGCAGCACCCCCGGAGTCGGCCGCGACCTTGGATACTGTGGGGACCACAGATCCAACCAAGAGACTGCCTGGAAAGCCGCCATAGCGGTAGCTTCCAGGCCCAGTGCCTCCTGCTGCGAGAACCAACAAGTTCTCCGACAGGAGCTGCTGCAGGGACACACCTGGAGTTAGCCTAGCTAGCTCCGGGTAAAATCCTGTTTGGGCGGTATTGGATCCACTGATGGCACGTAGAACTTCCGCTGTTGCTGCAGAGGAGGAGGAAGTAGCTTGGAAGACCGTCCTGACTTAAGTGAGTCCTCTCGTCCTGAGAGACGAAATTCTCCACCTGGTCAAGGACTGAGTCTGCAAGCTCAGATCGCGGCAGTCCCACCGTCAATTTGGGTTCCCTCTTCGGGCCCCAAAATGACTCGAGCCGGGACGTGGGCTCAGATGGTGGTAGCGGCGATCCTTCCCCCAGGTCGTTGTGCTGACGAATCAGCGCAATAACCTGGGCAAAGTTTCCTCTGGATCTCAGGAGTCACAGCGTCCTGAGGAGTAGGACCGTCCAGTCCCTCCAACAGGAGCAGCTCTCGAGACCCTCCCTCCCCTTCAGAAGGAGGAACAGCAACAGACCCCTGACAGGGTCGCCTCCAACCACTTGGCGCGTACTGACCTGGTGGTCCTAAGACCATGCCTGGTGCGTGCGGCCATCGTGACGGGATCGTGAGCGGCGCACCTCTCACGATCACTCCATAGCTACCTCGCTCTTCCCGGTGGTAGCCCCGAGGAAGTTGAAGGTAGGTAGGAGAGACAGACCTGACGCTCCCCCCCCGCTCGCTGGCAGGACCAGCGTACGTGGGGGGCTGCAGCCGATCACCAACCCGCGGTGGGGATCGATCTGCAGGCCTGGCCGTGCCGCTCACCTGTGGCGAGCGGCTCGACTGAGCACGTCGACCCCGGTTCCCGTGCGTCAGACGAGCTGCTGCTGGCCACCGTCTCCGTCCGGTCCCTGTGGGAGCGGCGGCGGTCAGGTGATCTACAGAGCTCGCTTTCGCGGTGAGACCGGTGAGCGTCCTCACGGCACGTCAAACCGCTGGTACCAGCCGAAGCTGGTGCCGTTGGTCGAGGGGACCATCTTCCCAGCCTCAACCCGTGGCCGGTCAGAGACCGTCACGTCAACCCGAGGTACCGGCTGGTCGCTACGAGAGCGGCCGCTGGCCTGGCGAGAGTCACTTGCGCGACTCTCGACAGTCTTCTGCTCCGTGCCTCTGCCATGACGGTGAGCAAGCTCAGGCGTCTTGACTTTAGCTGCACGGTCGCCCGAAGGAAACCGTACACTCGGACCTTCTCGCGAACGAGAAGTCGAGCCGGTACCTGGCTTAGCAGCAGTGCTACCAAGACCAGGCGCGGATGTACCAGCAGTAGCCGAACATCCTTGGTCCCCGTCTTCTTCTTCTTCTCAGAAGAGGAGACGGGCCCTGTTCCCGAGGGAACAGGAGGACCAGCAGAAGCACCCCCCGTTCACGCCAGAGCGAGACGGGCCCTTCGAATGGTCCCGCAGGATCCTTCTTAGGGGGGAGGAGGCAGCCTTCTTCTTCTTTGGCTTGGAAGCCTTAGAAGTCGAAGGGGGAGAGGCGGCAACAGACGACGAAGAAGACGATGAAGACGACGACGACACCTTCCTCTTCTTCGTCAGCTCTCTCAGGACGGACGTCAGGTCTTCCATCCACGGAAAAGTCGGGCCAATTGCCGAAGCAACACGCCCCGACTGATCCTGTCCGGAAAGACCTGAGACCGGTGCAGCACCTCCATGACGAGACGCGACGTGGGCAGGGGCAGGCACGGCAGGAGCGGCAGGGACATCAACAGCAGGACCAGCACCATCAGGACCAGCACCAGCAGGACCAGCAGCAGCAGGACCAGCAGCAGCAGGACCAGCACCAACAGGACCAGCACCAGCAGGACCAGCACCAGCAGCAACATCAGCATGAGCGTCCCGCATCGCGCGCTTCGTAGGAGCGGCGCGAGCGGCTGGGCCAGCAACACTCGCTGCAGGTACGGCAGGTACGGCAGCATAGTCCGGCGTCACAGACCTCTCCAATTCAGCCAAACTCATCATTGGGACGGGCGGCAGATCCAGGGGCGAACTTTTGGGACAGCGAAAGTCGGGAGTCGGCAGCACATGAGACCAGGTGGCGGCGGCACGCTCTTAGGTACGGCAGCAATCGCTTTTGGATTGATGCCGTTGGAGTCACCGACGCAATGTGTTGCGTGTAAAACCACAGTGAGGAGGGGCGGCGTACGCTGGTGTGGACACCGTATTAGTCGTTGTTGTGACTACACCATGAGTTACAACTGCTGACCCCGCTAGACGTTGAATCAAGCCCTGGATACTGGGGGCGCCCTGCAGTCCCAACGACGCCCACACCTGTCCAAGGTCGTCACTCACAGAAGGTACACCTGAGGGAGGAACAGTCGGGTCAGTTAGAGGGGGCACCCTCACGCTTGGGGGAGGACGAACCCCACCAGAGCGGACGGAAGACCCCGAGTACAATTGAACATCCGGGTATCGGGCAACCTCCCTCCACACTCGACGGATCGAGTGAGAGAAGGACTCCGAAACCCCCCCCCCCGCAGGGAAGGCGCAAATCGTGGGGCTGAGCTGGAGGCAGGAAGGATGACGAGGTATCCGTAACCAAAGGAGTCGCTGCGCCTCGGACCAATTTACACACACATTACATGGTTCGGCTCGGGAGCATTCTCGCCCACCCCCGACACGATAACATAATTCATGTGGATCAATGTCAGGATAAGAGCGGAATCCGCCGCATTTACGCCCCTCCAGCCCGGGACACACTCTACGGGCAGCTGGTGGGCGTGGCGAAAGCTCTTCTTGATCCATAATTAATTCAATTCACTTCACAATGAAAAATGAAAAAAGAGTACTTACAATTTCATTCAAGACCACAAACAAACCAGTCAGAAGAAATTGTAAACATCCAAAGCACACGACGAAATAGCGGGCAGAGCGATGACGAACACGTCCTGTCACACCACGGCCGCGCGCACGATCGGACAAGCAGTTAACTACGTTCTTCCAACCCTTGTTCGAAGCTTACGACCGTCCCAGCTGCCGCTAGTTACCTTCCTATTGTTAAAGGACGAGGGTTTGTATTACGTATCGGAACAAATATTTTTTCCAGGCAGTTTTGAAATCCAATACGGCGGCTACCGTGGGATGTACAGTTTTTTATCAGTGATGAAAATCATCTTTCCCAGCCTTCCCAGCAATCATTTGAACAATGTTAGCGTATGTATGTAACGTTTATTGATCTTACTCAAGATTGTAGTTGTAATCAGCACAATAAAACAACATTTTGTTGCCTATATTACTGAAAGTATGAAACTTTTTATTCCTGGGGTCATGGTTTGAACTGAATTCATTTTTACCTTGTAATCGGTGGTTTTTATCCTTACTGCCATCACAACTGAAACTCCACAGTGCTTATTTGATTGTTGTTATACACATTTTGGTCTCAGTTCACTCCACATTGCACTTTAAACCCGTTGCTGTTCCTGGTTCCTAAGCGCGCATGCCACAAACACAGTTACGAACAGCAGACGACGAAACTGCAAAGTTTTTGTATTCCCTAAATTGTTTACTTTACTTATTTAAAAATTTTAATTTAATTCATGTATATTATCCCTTTTTTGCAACCAAATTACCCCAAAAAATTACAGATATTTCTAAAGTAGATACAATCAAATGTTTCTAACGTTTTCGTACATCTGGCTGCCGAAAACCATAGAGGAACAACTATGGATAAGTGCATAGAGGAACGACTACGGATAAGTAATTATATACATATTTTTTTGCTTTTTTGTTTTTGCTAGCACTTTTCATTGATTTCAGTCTATATTAGTATTATGAATTTCTTTAATAACTGTATGCCAGAAATAAATGTAACCTTTAATGTTTGCATGCTCTAATGTTTTCATGCTAAGAATGGCAAAATCATCGTTGCTACTTTAGTGGAGGCTTCACACATACGCTGTTTCATTATTATAAACTGTTTCCATGAATTCTAGTTGTCATAGTTATGCAATAATGATAAAATTGCTTTAATATTCATGTATATATACTTCCAATACATAGCCTAATTTCACCAATTTCAACGTTTTGTGTGTAGTCTTATACCCAGTTTGAAGGGTCAACACATACCGAATGGCAACAGAGAGAGAGAGAGAGAGAGAAAGGAAGGCGAAGGAACGAAGAAGAAAAGGGTGGCGGTTGTGGGGGGGGAGAGGGTAGGTGGAGCTTTTTACGCGTGTTTGTATCCATTTTTGGATAATGGAGTTTTTAAAGTCTCTTGGTACAAGGACAAGTGTCGTTATTCTTTACGATTTGTGATTCACGATACCCTTATAAATTACGGCACTGGGTGTAATGCACTGTAGCAAAATCTCGTTCTGATACAAGTGTTCATTACAGAAATAGGTATTGCCCAAAAACGTGCTTGCACTGTCGCTGAAACCCATAGTAGGTATGCTGCTTAGTTGTCAATCAAGTTTTTTTGTAATAAAGTATTTTTTACAAGCTAGCTATTGAATAAATATGACAATTTGTCCAAAATTGCATTTTTCCTAACTATACAAACCTGAGGTCCTTTTACAATAGGAAGGTACTAGCGGCAGCTGGATAGGTCGTAAGCTTTCGAACAAGGGGTTCGGTAGTTAACTGCTTGTCCGACAGGCGCGCGCGCGCGACTGGGAGGTAAACAAATCACTTTTGCTTTTGGCCCAAGCAAAAACTGCAGAGTGAGGGGTGGCATGAGGTGGGGCTATGTGTAAAAGGACCTCAGGTTTGTATAGTTAGGAAAAATGCAATTTTGGACAAATTGTCATTTGTTCCGACACGGCATACAAACCTTCGGTCCTTTTACAATAGGAAGACTCACTTCTTGGTGGGAGGAATCTGAGTCTTTTGTGAACAGACTGGTGTTCGCCCAACCTTGGAAGCCTCCCTGGTCGTAAGAGCGAGGGAGGGATCCAAGCCTCTGTCCGATTGATCGGGTGTGCACCGCAGGATCAATGGTCAGA
>NC_087222.1:6603204-6612959 GCF_015104395.2 Macrobrachium nipponense | reverse complement strand
AAAAGTTGAAATGGTGTTGTCGTGACAAAACCATAAGTATATAAAATTGAACTGAAAACTCCTGGGAGGTTGCAGGCAACCCCGAGTTGCAGTTCAATTAGAATACTTCTCTTATAAGTCGCAATCCGTAGATTAACTAGGATATGCGCCTACCCCTCGGACAATTCACTGCTTAGTAGAATCATGTCGCGAGGTTAATATACATAGTATATTTGTAGGATTCTGAACAACGATCTCCATCCTAAATTCTTTCCTTCAAGAAAACAAAATAAGGATTGGAGATCGACCACCTTCGTTCTCTATCAAAGAGAGTGAAGGAGAAGTCTTCCTCGAAGGAAAGCTTCAATGGTGAACAGAATACTAAGACGATAGTTCAAGCCAACTGGATATTCCCGTCCGATCTCCTCTATTCCAGTTGGTCGCCTACTGTGAGATAGTTTCTTTCAGCAGCAGTCTTCTTCCCAATGCTAGAAATTCCAGGAATTCGAGCCATAAAGGCGAGGGTTCCCGATTATCGTGTACTATCGGGGATTCTCGTCTCGCCTCACTTTGGACCGTGGTCTCGCGTAAGTGTTTTGAAGATCGTTAAAAACAAAAAACTCGAACACTCTGAATGCGCTAGAAATTCCGTAGAATTCTAAGCAGTCTGAAACGAAACCCACGAATTCGTCAAACGATATCGGCTGGTGGTCCTCTCGATTCCCGTAGAAATCGAGAATGGGGCAGGATTCCTCCTCAACGACCGGGGCTTACGTCAGGTAGGACCCGAAGGTCCCCCCGGTAGCGCAGTCCCGAACGTGGGATCCTACAAAGAAATCTCTGTAGGATCCTTCCCCTTTCCCTCGTAGCCGTAATGAGAGAGGGAATGGGGGAGGAATTGGATCTAGCTCGCCTTCCCAGTGGAACTAGCAGTTGGAGAAGAGATCGAAACAGCCATCGCCTTGCGGCGATGGCCTCTCAGAGTCTGGGAAAAACGTATCGTCAGGAGAAAAACGTTTTCCCGCGGAGGGTTACGAACTCTCACTGTAGGTAAGGGTTTGCCGCCACTGTGAACGTCGTCTGGGTGGGGCTGATCGACACCTGACAGGAGAGAGCGATACCGTCCCTCCGACTCATTCCAGTCCTCGTCGAGGTCGAAACCTCTCAGAGGACCGAAGGAGTATTTAATAACGGTGTCGAAGACACGTAGAAACGCCGCTGTCGCAGTAGAGGAGGTGGAAGTAGCTTGATCGACCAGCCACAACTGAGAGAGCCTTCTTGTCCGGAGGACGAGAGACACTGAGTTCGAGACAGAATCGGCAAGCTCCGATCGCGGCAGACCCACCGTCGGTTTGGGTTCCCTCCCGGGCCCCAAAACGACTCGAGCAGACGTGGGCTCGCTGGTGGGAGCGGCAATCCTTCCGCAGGGTCATTAATGACGATCAGCTTAATGGACTCTCGCAAATTCCTCTGTATCTCGGGGAGTAACCCGCGTCTTGGCTGAGTATGACCGTCCAGCCCTCCAACAAGAACAGATCCCGAGATACTCCGTCCTTCAGAAGGAGGAACAGCGGCAGACCCCTGACGGTCGCCTCCAGCTAATTGCGCGTATGTCCTGGTCGGTCCTAGAACCGTGCCTGGTCCATACGGCGTCATAGCGGGATCGCAGCGGCGCACCTCTCGCGATCACTCATAGGTACCTCGCTCCTCCCGGTGTAGCCCGAGGAGGTTGAAGGTACAGGAGAGGCAGACCTGACGCTCCCCCCTAGCTCGCTGGCAGGACCAGCGTGCTTGGAGGGCTGCTGCTGATCGTCAACCCGCGGTGGCGATCGAGCAGCAGGCCTAGCCTTGCCGCTCGCCTGGGGCGAGAGGCTTGGCTGAGAACGTCGACGCTGATCTCTAGCGTCAGGCGAGCTGTTGCTGGTTACCGTCTCGCGGGTCCCGATGGGAGCGGCGTCAGGTGACCTGCTAGGCTCGCTGTCGCGGTGAGACCGGCGAGCGTCCTCTCGGCGCGTCGAGCCGCTGGTACCAGCCGTGGCTGGTACCGACGGCCGCGGGGACCCCTTCCTCGCCTCAACCCGTGGCTGGTCAAGCGACGTCACGTCAACCCTCGAGCAGCCAGCTGGGGTCGCTGCCCAGCGAGAGCGTCCACTGGCCTGGCGAGAGTTGTCTGCACGACACTCGCCAGTCTTCTGCTCCGCGCTTCGGTCTGGCGGCGAGCGAGCTCTGGTGTCAAGACTTTGGCTGGACGGTCTCCCGCAGGGAGGACCGTCCACTCGGTACTTCTCGCTAACGAGAAGCCGAGGCAGATCCTGGTTTAGCGGCAGAACCGCTAGAACCAGGCGAGGAAGTGCCAGCCGAAGCTGGTACTCCTCTGGTCCCCGTCTCTTCTCCCTGGTAGAAGAAAAAGATGGGCCCTGTTCCGAGGGAGCAGGAGGACCAGCAGAAGAGCTCCCGAATCGCCGGAGCGAGACGGGCCCTTAGAAGGTCCCGAAGGAGCCTTCTTAGGGGGGGAAAACCCGGGTTTACCAGCTGGTCGCTGCAAGAGCGGCCGCTGGCCTGGCAAGAGTCACCTGAGCGTCTCTCACCAGCCTTCTGCTCCGTGCCGCGTCTTGGCGCCGAGCGAACTCTGGCGCCGAAAACTTGGCTGCACGGTCTCCGAGGCGAGAACGTACACTCGGGATCTCTCGCGACGAGAGACCGAGCCGGAACCTGGCGTAGCGGCCATGGGGCGCCGCTAGCACCAGGCGAGGATTAAGTTACCAGAGCTAACCGATACTCCTCTGGTCCCCGTCTATCTCTTCCTTACGGAAGGGGAGACGGGGGCCCCCGCTCCCGAAGGAGCAGGAGGACCAGCAGAAGGACCCCCACCCCCCGTCCCACCGGGGTGGGAAGGGCCCTTAGAAGTTCCCGAAGGAGACTTCTTAGGGGGGTAAGGGGGAAGGCAGCTTCTTCTTCTTCGGCTTATGGGCCTTAGAAGTCGAAGGGGAAGAGGCAACAGCAGACGATGAAGACGAAGATGACAGCTCCTCTTCTCCTCTTCCTCGTCAGCTCACGCAGGACAGTCGTCAGGTCCCTCCATCCAGGAGGGAGCCGGGGCAGTTGCCGAAGCAACAGGGCCCCGACTGCACCTGTCCGGAAGGACCTGGGACTGGGGAAGACACACCGTGGGAAAAGGGGGGGGGTCAGGACCAGCATGGACAGGCACAGGAATCAGGAGCGACAGGAACAGCAACCAAGCTCAGGAGCGGCAGGAACAGCGGCAGCGGTAGACCCAGAAGGGACAGCCAAGCCAACAGCGGGAATCACATCAGCGGCAGGTACGGCAGGCCCAGCGATCGCCTCGTAGAATCATCGGCAGCCACCAGCGGAACCTGGGTCCTGGCGGACCGGTCCAGGGGCGAGCTGCTGAACAGCGGAAGTCTGGGGCAGCAACACGAAGAAAACAGGCTGCGGCGGCAACCCCACCTCGGTACGGCTGCGGCCCTAGTAGCGGCAGACGGCGTCATCGACACAGCATGGGGAGTGTAGACCAGGAGGGGGGGGGAGGCAGCATAAGCGGCCGTGGTAGAATGGAGACCGCCCCAGACCTCGCTAGACGCTGCAGCAGCCCGTGGATGCTAGGCACGCCCTGCCTCCGCGGTAGTCCATACCTGTCCAAGGTCGTCTCCCACGGATGTAGCACCTGCGGTAACATAGATAGATTAAGTAAAGGGAAGGGGTTCCCTCACGCACGGGGGGAAGACATGCCCTCCAATGAACGCAAGGAAAGACCCCAAATACAAAATACAACGAAAAAGCTGAGCGGGGGGCAGGAAGGAAGACGAAGAATCGGATACCAAGGGAGTTGCGGGAGAGCTTTCCGACGACTTCCTGGCAGACCTTCGCTTCCCCCACCTACCCCCGCACAGCAGTGAAAAGTAATATGAAAATAAAATGAAACAGAATACTGCCCTTGCGATTCACTCATAGAACTTAAAGGGGAAAAGATCAATTTCACGGGTAAGAACGGTAAAACTTGATCCAATAATATGATGCTATCATAAAATATATTTCTTGAAAATGAAACAGAATACTGCACTTTCGATTCATTTTCACATAAAAAAATCGTAAGGATCAATTCCCGGGTAAGAACGAAAATTGATCCAAATTAAATTTCATGCAAATAAATAAATGAAAATGAAAAGAATATTGCAATTGCGAATCCACTTTCATTGCATTCTATTATACAAAATTAAAAGGCTCGTGCCGAGCGCAATCACTCTCGTAACGAACGCACAGGGCAAAAATATAATGAAAAGAGTACTTACATTTTTCAATTAAAACACTTTCGCCCAAAATACATGACTCGGCGGCTAGCGCTCCCGCCCTCGGCACGAGACATAATTCAAGGGTTCAATTCATGAAAAAGAGAGGAAATCGCCGATCTACGGCGATAACTCCATGTTGGTTCATAATTAAGTAATGAAAATGAAAACGTCGTACTTACAGTTTCATTTTCAAGTCAAACAAACCATTAGTAGAAAACACTCGCCGCATCTACGGCGATAACTCCATGTTGGTTCATAATTAAGTAATGAAAATGAAAACAGTGTACTTACAGTTTCATTTTCAAGTCAAACAAAACCATTAGTAGAAAAACTCGCCGCATCTACGGCATAAACATGTTGGTTCAAATTAAGTAATGAAAATGAAAACATACTTACAGTTTCATTTTCAAGTCACAAACCATAGTAAGCAAAAAACACAACAAAGGGATACGCTAGAGCGGGCAGAGACGATGACGAACACGTCCTTCACACCCACGGCCAAAAGCAAAAGTGATTTGTTTACCTCCCAGTCGCGCGCGCGCGACTGTCGGACAAGCAGTTAACTACCGTTCTCCCTTGTTCGAAGCTTACGACCGTTCCAGCTGCCGCTAGCTACTTCCTATTGTTCAAAGGACCGATGGTTTGTATTACGTATCGGAACAACTTAAAATTTGGCCTTAATTTCTAACTTTGGAGAAAATACTTACTTCGAAAGGAGAGTAGAGGTCTTTAGCTCCGTTTCTCACCAACAAGAAGTCGCGACTGATGCCCATCTCCGATGTCAGGATGGATGGATGGATTATGGAATTTAGGGCATAGCCCAAGCGCTGGGACCTATAAGATCATTCAGCGCTGAAATGAAAGCATGGCTAGATGATCTCCGATGTCAGGATGCGTTATAATGTACTTTTTTGGGGATTTTTCAAGCTGATCGAACATGGTCCACTCTGGACCCTACGGTTTTTTACCCTATAAATCCTCCTCTACTCGTCTTATGGTCGGTTGAAAATACAACAACCTAGGACATGGGGCTATAGCCTAGCCTAGGCTATAAGGTTATAGACTAAATTGCCGAACCCAAACCTCCCGTAAAATCATTACAAAATCACACAGCATCATTGGACCAGACAGTCTTGGGATAAAGTAGGCCAGGATACAGGATACAGGCATCCTGTAGCCTACTGTAATGAGACCCTAAAGAAACTTATAGCCTAAACTTAACATTAGCCTGTGAGTAAATCATTGAGATATCATAAAACATAACTCGTTTCCTTTAGACAGTTTCAGGTTGAGACCCCATAGAAGGCTACGGTCTATAGGGTAACCTAGGAGTACCTTAGGACTAACTAGAGGTTAATCTTATAATCTATAAACATCTATAACTCACATTAAAGGAATTATCGGTTATCCTTGTAATTTACCAATTATTACGATTAATTAAGAATTGTCTCGATTATGAAGACGGCAATTATTATAGAAAAAGACGTTTGAACTTTGAATAAAGTTACGTTACTAAGGCAGCCAATGGCGTGCTGACTGTGGGCGTCTTCTCTTTGATAGTATTTATGTTTGTGGTTCTGGTTTAGAAGTAGTTTCAGTTGTTTTCATTCTTTCTAATAAGTCAATTGGTGGACACTTGTAAGCAATCAGTCGGCATATAATTAAAAATTCATGTAATTTTCTAATAAACTAAATAATATAATGGCTATTATTAGGCCAAATAATGGATTCCGGTAATGGCGGTTTGTTTACGTTTTGGGCGTCGTCTCCTTAGGACTTCTCATTCGTGGTTCCCGTTTGAATTTGATGTTTTGATTCAAACCTAATTGATGAAAAGGGGAAAGTTAGATATAATCATTGGAGAAATAATCAAAAATATAGAAAATTTATCTCATTGAGAGATAATTAGGATAAATGACATAAGTACTCCGGCTGATGTAGTAGTAGTAGTAGTAGTAGTAGTAGTAGTAGTAGTAGTAGTAGTAGTAGTAGTAGTAGTAGTAGTAGTAGTAGGTGGACTTAACTTAAGAAACGGAATTTCTGCTTGTTTTAATTCCACCTGTGTTTATGTTTGTTTAAGTTATTTTTCTTTATGCAATAGTACCATAATTCTTTCGTACATTCTTTCCTATTTTCAACCTCTCCCTCAGCAGATCTGCAAAGAAGAGTACATTAGCTACCAGTGCCTTTTTATTTTCCTGATATGGCTGCTGCACAAACTAGTAAGAAATATTCTAAATTTTCATTTTTTTCTCACAGCACAAACATTCTATATCTTCCCGTTTTATTCTATTTCTTTGTTATTTAATCCTAGTGTCCCGTAGTCTGGCCCTACTGTCAGTTTTGTTTTTTTCAGTGCTGTCATACCAGATTTCTTCTCTTATGTTTTTTGTAAATAGCATTTTCTGTAGACTCTTAATGTTGTCTCATCAATTCATTTCATTTCTCCTTTCTCTCTGCCATGCATTTCTGTCCCAGTTGTTAATTATTTCTTTGAGCTGTTTTACCTTTAAACTGCTTCAATTTACTTAAGTTTACGTTTAATTCTCTATATATTCTTTTACTTGCATTTTCCTGGGGGTTTTCTTGTTTTCTTACTGATCCCTGGTTATCTCATTTAGGGCCCTGTTTCCACCTCTCTCAAGTGTACTTTTCAGATAGAATAGTTTTTTATTCTTCATATATATATATATATATATATCTTATATATATATATATATATATATATATATATATATATATATATATATATATATATATATATATATAAGTGGCAGGAGTGAAGGAAGGAAGAGGCCCCTATTTCAGATCTTAACACATAGATCGCTGTGTGTGTTGGAGCTTTCAGAATTGTTCTGTCTAGTACTTGATTGCCTACCTTTTGTAATTCATTGATGGATTTCTTGTCTTAGAGTTTCATGATTTCCATGGCAGTCAAGAAAGGATGGCATTGATCGCTGATCTTTTCCAATACAGCTTTCCTATTTTCAACAAATTACAGATTTTACTGATAATTGCATTAGCCATATTTGCCCCTTTCTGCTTTGCTTCAATTTGGTTCCTTTTTATCTGTTCTCTGAAGCAGCCTTCCATATTGTTGATTGTTACTTCTAGGTATCTTATCTGCTTAACTAGTGTCATTTCTTCTAAGTGCTCCATATTTTCCACATCATCGATACTATACCAGTCGTTATATATTAATATGTTACTCTTGTCCTTGTTTATGTTTAGGCCACATTCACTCGCTATTTCCATAAGGGTTTTTACTGATTTTGTTATTTCTTCAAGTGCGTGCCATAGTATTAATCCATCATCTGTATATAATAGTGCCACAATCCTTATAACTTCCTTTCCAAAACCTTCTGCTGTATTTTATAGTTTTTTCTATATTCAGGTACATTATTAGTAGAAAGAATATGGTTGACCTATTGCATCCCTGTTCATATTCCCATTAGTGCAAATTAGCTCTTTTTGTTCTATATCGTTAAGGCATAATCTTGTTACATCATTTGTATATATCTTTGCAACTGAATTTATTACTTCTGCATGCAGCCTATATTTCATCATGACTTCTATGAGCATTTTTCTATTGACTGAGTTAAATGCTTATTAGAAGTCTATTGATACAACAAATAATGGGTCCTTTCTTCTTTACGTTTCTTGTATGCAGTATTGTAAGATATAAATGATCGATTCCTCTCCTTTGTGCGGTAAAGCCTGATTGCAGTTCATTCATTTTTCCTATATCTCTAATATGCTTTTCTATTTTGGTTTTCAGGATCCCCATGAAAATTATATATGCATTTGTTAGAGCAATTGACCTAAGATCTTTGACTGTGGGATGTTGTTTCTTGGGTGTAAGTGTTGGTTTTTACTTGAACCAGCTTCTCTGCGTTTTCCTGCCCTTCAGTATGCTGTTTAAGCACTCTGCTAATTCTTTTTGGAGGTTGGTACGTTGTAAGAATAATTTGAACAGAATTGGCTTCATTCCATCTGGCTCTGTTACTATATTTACCTTGATTTTCTCAAGCTGATTTTTTTACATCTTCTGTTATGTTGATTTCTTCCATGAGTTTAATTTCTCTTTCTGTTAGGTCATACACTCCATGCATGTGTTCTCTTAAAGATATATGGTATTTCATCTGCTGTCCTAATCTTTTCACTATTTCTCCCATGTCATTTTCATATTGTTCTTTCTTGCTTTCACTCCATATCTCTCCTATTTTGTTTTCTTCTTTTTGGTATTTTGTTTCCCAGAATTTTACCAGCTCTTTCCCTAGGGTTTCTCCCTTCATCTCTTGCTTATTTTTGTCTATATCCTAATCCATTCTTTTTCTGAAGTGGTCTTTCCTCTCAGCATGTCTATATATTCCCAGATTTTCCTGTGTCTGTATATATCATTCATTATCTCATTGCTAACCTTTTCTTCATATTCTTTCTTTATCATTATCTGTATTTTTTGTTTTTGTTTATGATATGCTTCTTCATAATATCTCTTTTCTTCTAATCTTGTGGCTTTCCTTTTTAATTTGTTATATATCATTCTTTGGCTTATTTCTTTCTTTATTTCTTTGGTGACCCATACTAGTTCTATTTCTTCTTGTTTTCCTTTCTTTAACCTTCTTTTGATTATCTTCTCTAGGTTATTTGCTTTGGCTTCACTCACTGTTTCCTCCAACTGGGTTACATCTCCTTTTCTGTCTTGTTGGCTTACATTATGTTCTGGTGGACTCTTCTATAATTTTCAGATATTTGATTTCTTTTCTTTCATTTCTGAATGTCTTCCTTACTTTAGTGTTCATTCTGAATTGGACCTTTATGAGGTGATGGTCGGATAGGTCATATTCATACTTTCCCTTATCTATCTCCATACATTCATAGTTTTTATGCATATTTTGGTTGACTAGGGCAAAGTCTATAGTGCTGTTCTGATCTCCTTTACTCCAGGTTATCTCTCCTTTGCAGCTGGGATCTCCATTTAATAGTGTTAGGTCTTATTTTTCCATTAGGTCCACAACGTATTTTCCTTTTGGTCAAGTTCTTGTGTCCCTATGAAACCTAATTGCCCATTAAAATCCCCAAGGACAATCACAGAACAGTCCTGTTGTCTTCTCTAATGCTACATGTAGCGCTTCTTATTTCGTTTATTCGTTCTTTATCAATGTTGTTGACATGTAGACTAGGATAAGGTTAAATCTTGCTTGTCTATAATTGCCCTCTACTATTAGAATGTCTTTATGTTCTGACTTTTCTTTTTCCATCTGGGTCTCTCCTTTGGATCTTTACATTATTAGTAGACCTCCTCCTTTGGTGTCGTCTTCATCTCTCATTGAGTCTCTCATTCTGATACTTGATGGAAATAGTAATTTTTGCTGTTTAAGGTGTGTTTCTGTGATGCACATTATTGTGTTTTCTTTTGTTAAGTCCACTAGCTCGATTATTTTTGCTTTTGTCAGTCCTTGGGTG
>NC_087222.1:6578204-6595704 GCF_015104395.2 Macrobrachium nipponense | reverse complement strand
GTATGTATGTATGAGAGAGAGAGAAACAACTCACAAGTATCGTACAGCACGGTACAGGTACGGAACACGATCAGTCACTGTTGTCAAGATCAAGGTATATAGAATAAGGGAGAGACCATTCTATATACCTTGGTCAAGATTAAAATATCACGATTTTCGTTAGGGTCATTTAGGTTGCCATCTGTTGATATCTTTTACTTTATATAAGTTAACTAAGTATATATTACGCATATTAATACACGCATTGACACACGGGGACGATCCCTTATCTAAAGTGCATTGTGGGCATTGAAAATGACTATTCCTTGCAGCAACTGTGCAGTAGTAGGACTGCAGCGGCTCAACACGCCTCAGCCGTCGTCCACGGACACAGTCAGTTCTGTAGCAGTACAGTAATGTAATGACTAGTGAATGAAGTGTTATTACCTTGACTGACTTCCTTAAGAAGTGAGTTGCACTGATTTTTTTGGTAACCTGTTCTTTTGGTCTATCAGCATTTGATAGATCTTGCGAAGATGATGGAAAAATGTCAAGGAAATGAAAATTCAAAATTATAATTTGTGATAAGCCGATCCTTACTGTACTACGGTCTATGGCAAAATAAGTGCAATGTTGATATTGAAACATGACGTAGCTATAAGCCTCCAGGGCCTAGGCACATATTTCTTATTTCGCTGAATAAAAGGGAGAGTAGAAATATTGCAGCAGAGAAGTATTGTTATGAGAATTATCGATATCATAAAGATGTTTAGCAAACAAGCACTTCCTTCTTGAGGTCACAGAAATGAATCGGCCTACACTTTAGATAACGATGTTTTGAATCATGGTAAATTTTTAGCTATAGTGCAGTTAATGGCAAAATATGACAGTACTATGGCAGCTCATGTTTTTTCGGTGCAAAGCAAGTCTGAGCAGAGGATGAAACGATTAGAACAACAAAGAAAGGTTCACAGTAAAGGTCGTAGTGGACTTGTTACATACCTGAGTAAAACAACTATAAACTATTTAATCAACATTATGAAAAATATGATTCAAGAAAAAAATGGGCAAGAAATTAATCAACAAAATACTATTCTATACAGGTTGATTCAACGCAAGATATTTCATCCATTGATCGGTTTAGTATTATAATTCGATATGTGCTTAAGGGGTAATATCTATGAGAGACCTTTGTCAGTTGCACCAAGTAATGATGGAAACAGGACAGGGACTTTTCGATCTATTAATCAAAACGTTACAACGTCATAAAATTGACCCAGAAAAATGCGTATCTGATAGCACAGATGGCTCTACAAGCTACCATGGGCAGTCCAACTTTTTACAAAGTAGAATTGCTGTTGTGGCAGATCAACATGTTCATGTATGGTGGTATGCCCATGTTTAGAATCTAGTGATAACTGAGACTACAAAATGTTGTGTGCCTGCAATTTCCTTTTTCAATTTGCTTCAGAATTTAGCTACATTTGTGAAAGCATCATACCAGCGAATGGCTGTATGGATAGAAATGGTAGGAAAACATCTGGGACAAGAAAAAATGAAACGATTAAAGCTAATAGGTGAGACTAGATGGTCAGGGAAATCAAATGCAGCAACAACTGTATTTAGATGCTTTGATGATGCTTCTGTGATTACTTGTGTGGATTTATTGGTATGCTTAACAATGATTCAAGAATCAGACAAGTTTGATGTAAAAACAAAGTATAAAGCAACGTTTTTCTTCAAAGTCTTGAAAAGTTTGAAACCATATTGACTGCATTTACTTATTTGTATTTATATGAAACTACAGCCCCTTTATCAAAATACCTGCATACCAATGGATTACGTATGTTTACTGCATGGAGTTTGGTAGATACAGCTACAACAAAGTTGAAGGAACAGACAAGAACAGGTGATAAAATTTGACATATGTATGATCAATGATAAATGCTATATATGTCTAAATTATTTGAAAGAAAACTTAAGTAGAAAACTTATAAAGAATGCAGGCTATATGTATCCTCTTGATTTTCTTTACAGGCTTATTGGATTACATTTTTAGTTTGCAAACATTTCAAAATAACACTACTTTACATGTCATTAAACTTTTGGTTAGAAATTCAACTAAGCAAAATATGTATCTATATTTGGTATTACTTTACATTATGTCTAGGTGATTTACACTTATTAGTAAAAAATAAACGTTCCAATAATTTGTCTTCTGTGTTTCCAATGTGCATTTTCAAATATTTTATGTATTTGTTATGTGAACTCTATTATAGTATTATGGCTGAGGGTTGGAGTGGGCCCCCTCTTGTGTCACCTGGCAACCACAATTTTTAGACCCAGTCCGCCACTGTGAATATGTATAGTATATGTATATATACACATGTATAATGTGTGCATATGTTTATCTTATTAACCATCTCTCTTTCTTTCTCTTATTAATCCCTCCTCCTCGAGCGTATTAAAATAGCCAAGTAGATTAATAAAGAGACTACCGCACCGACAGGCATCCTGTCAAGTAGAGCTAAAGACGTTTAAAATTATAAAAAAAGAATTAAAAAGTACATAAAAACAAAAGGAATAAAACTATGCTACTCACGACTGAGAATGGTGTGGTAGCAGTAGTAGTAGTAATTCACCTCTAACTTCAGTCACCACACGACAACCAAGAAGACGATCGAGTCAACTCGTACAGAAGAAGAGAAGAAGAAGAAGAAGAAGCCAAGACGCTGCTGCTGCTGCTTTGTGATACCTACCTACCAGACGTTCCGTTCTGCATTCGGGTTTCAAATTCTTCGGTGGAAAGGAGACGGACGACTGTGACACAATGAGTACCACGAACGCAGATCCGATTTACAGAGTTTACAATAATGATAAAGTCGTCATCAGTCAAAAATCAATTCCAATATAATATTGTGCGTGGGATTCCAACCTATTTCTTATAGGTATTGGATTAACTGGCAGTGCGTGGCAATACAATGTGGGTGATGTCACACCCATACAGTGCACGCACATACGCATACACGGCCGCAGAGTGGAGAGCGAGGGGCGAACAACTGGCCCCTTGTTTTCCACCCTCCTGCTGCTCATCTCTTGGCCTCTCCCAGTAGGCTTCTCTGGCGAGGGAGAGTTACAAACTATATAGATCTAATATCATCTTCATCTATTGCTATACGTGGTATGTGCATTACATTCACAAAGAGCATATATATATATATAGATATAATATATATATATATATATATATATATATATATTATATATCATATATATATATATATATATATATAATATATATATATATATATATATAATATATATATATATATATATATATATATATATATATATATATATATATATATATATATATATTATATATATATATATATATATATATATATATATATATTCCTCTTTTGCAATCCTCTTCTACTATAGGGACTCGATCTGCTGTTGTCTATAAGCAGGTGTCACTGTTGAGCAGAGAGAGAGAGAGAGAGAGAGTCCGCTAATTCCTATTGCTGTGTGGTACTAGGCGACACCGTAATTCTCGACCTTATGTTCCGGGGACATAAAGATGGCAATTCTCTGATACTGACGCTAAGAGGGATTCAACGAAAAAGAGAGAGAGAGAGAGAGAGAGCATGATAAGGTCGGAATACTTTCATGAACTTTCATACATTCAGAGGCATCATTTTTGTGAAATGTAACATAACTGGAGAACATTCTCTCTCTCTCTCTCTCTCTCTCTCTCTCTCTCTCTCTCTCTCTCTCTCTCTCAGAGTCCCTCATCGTCATAAAGAGAATCTTTCCTTCCCAGTGAGAGAGACAATTATTTGACGCTCCGAAACCATTTCACGATGTTATAAAAAATATCCCATTTATGAATTTTTCATCGTAAATGAGAACATTAGTTTTTTATTTCTTATTTCAGAAAAGATTTATAAGAAATTACAACGAGTTTTCAAAAACTATTTGAATCTTTTGCAAGGAATCGAACGCAGTTGACAGCTGTGTTTGGATGCTGTCGGTTGTAACCGCTTATTGTTGTTGTTAATATTATTATTATTGAATTTTTTATAGTCACTATTATTATCATTCTTAAAGCAAAGAGAGGGAAAGCGAGAGAGGGGGTACATGTGGGTTGGTGGGGGGGGGGGGGCGTGTTGTAATCCTCACATGGGACGACTTCCTCGAGGTTTTGTGTGTTTAACGGCTGCTGACTCATATATATTAGAATGATAAAATATTGTTCTTGTATTGAAATGTAGTCATCTGATTAATTACGCAGTTATTCAGCAAATAAGTAATGAAAATTATTAATCAAAATAAAATCATATATATATATATATATATATATATATATATATATATATATATATATGTGTGTGTGTGTGTGTGTGTGTGTGTGTGTGTGTGTGTGTGTGTGTGTGTGTGTGCATAAATGCATCCAATAAAATTACTCTAGAAAAAAATAATAAGGCATTGCTTCTTTTCAGTTGGTGGGTCATTATAGAAAAAAAAATTAAAACTTGCTTTCGTGGCGTTTATTTTGGTGCATGACATAGGCCTATGAGTGCACGCAGTTCCTAAATATTCTTCTTTAATATTTCACATATGTTTGACTCCATGCTTTTACATACTTGTAGTTATTATTATTATTATTATTTTCATTATTATTCCTTAACCGTATATTATTACTTTTACAGCAGTTGCATCAGAGAGAGAGAGAGAGAGAGAGAGAGTCAATATACTTTATCCCATTAAACTATAGCACTATCATAACTGTTTATTTTAGGAAAATGCCTGACCACTCGTTCGGTAAAGGATGCAATGAAATGAGTGATACTACCTACTCCATATGAAGGTTCATAATGTACTAGTATACTCTAGAAGGAGTTGTTAACTTTGCAATATAATACCTCTGAAACCGGAAAAACAAAGATATGTACCTATATAGGAAAATACATATGAAACTTGTATGCAAGATAGATATGCACTGAGCATCATTCGTAATGTGGTCACAGAGACAAATGAATCAAGACCGTAAATCAGAATAAAAATTTAGAGTTAATAGAATGATAGATAATCAAATATAATGATAAAAAGAATAAGTTATTTTAAGGCTTTAGCCAAAGTTTTTATTCCCTTGGTGCGCGGGGATCCTAGTCATAGACACCCATAATAAATGTCGACCTCACTCATAGAATCGAAGTCGAACAACCAGATCAACGGTCTTCCTGTCCTCTTCCCCTCCTTCCGGGAGGCGGGGGGGGGGGGGGGGGGATGTTAATAGGGGAGGAGCGGGGGAGAGTACGAGAGAGAAGGCCGGTTCGATGGGGGCGCGAAGCAGGGAAGGTAGTCCGATGGTTGTGCTTTAATCCGCATCTCGGATGAACTTTCTTAAACATTTGTGAAGCCCTCTTGACTTGCTATGGTATAATTGATAATCATTCATTGGAAATAAAAGAAATGACTTGAGGTTGATATGATAAAAGAATTAATTTATGGATGATAAAGAAAAGAAGTAGTTTAAGGATGATAGAATTATAATGCCAGTACAAAAAAAATAGTACACTAAGATAAGTTATATAGATGTAAGTAAACAAAAAGAAGCAGTGACTTCACAAAGCATAATCATAATCATAAATTGGTGCTATAAATATGGAATAAAAAAAAAATAATGATAATTTACTTTCTAAATTATTATTTGAAATGCCGGAAGTATTTTGGGAACAATCTTATTTTTTCGTAACAGTCTCCAACTTTCTTTTTTTGGTTAAGTTTTTGCCTGCTACAATCGAGTTATTTTCCTGCCAACAATAATTATTCATTAATACATTTGTAGAAGCCCATATCATCACTTTCTCTATCTGTTCAGTGCTGTGTCCTGAGTCGCAAAATTCATTTGGAAACAGAGCCTCATCGTCTACAAGAATATTATATATGAGTGCTGAGGCAAAATTTTTCTGATCATTACAAGTTCTGAATTGAGGTATTCGTGTTAATTTATTGATTATTATATAACAGTGCATAACAATTTTTGCTGCCGTATCATGATTTTCTGGAAAGATCTCCTCATCATTTCTTTGCAAGAATTACATTTCCCTTTTTTGTAAACAGAATAACAACAGTAGCCTGCTGAATATGTGATTATTAGAAATACCCCCTTGCAATTGTCAATATCATTCTGTGTTACTTGCAAAGATATGTCATGCAGAGTACCTTTTACAGTATGAGTGGTTTCTAAATCATTCCAATGAATTTCGTCATTAATGGCTACATGTACTGCTCTGTCATGGAATGGTAATTTTTGTTTAAGAACAGACATCATCCTCAGCTTCTTTTCACATTCAAACACCTGCCGTACAGAAAGAAATATTGTAGTGGCCACCTGCAAGCTGTCGATATTGCCCAAACCTAGATTCGAGATTGTCAGTTTGAAAATTTCCCTTTCAACACATACTCCATTATGTAACTCAGTCAGGCAGTACTCTGTTACCTCTAACATCGCATTGGTTGTATGTTTCAATGCTGTGAACGTCTCTTTTGGTAATGTCCCACCGAATTCTTGAGTTTCATCCCAAATTTCCAGCCAAGCATAAAAATCTTTCAGATACTGAAACTTTGCGTCGTCGCTATTATTAGTCATGGGAGTGGCATATTCGTGATTCAGTCTTTTTCCTTTAAATGGACTTTTTACATTCATTATTGTCCTCCAAGTATAAAAAATCTTTATATATTCAAGACGCTGCAAAATAAGGTAAGCAGTGATTTTTACCCACAGGTAGCAATGCCTGAATCACATATTCATTAAATATCTGTAATACAATATTAACATTTTGTTTTTCGAAGCTTGAGGGAGACAATGCTTTTAACGAGAGCTTATATGAATGTATCAAAAGTGAGCCATCCTCTACTTTTTGAAGTTTCTTCAAAGTACTAAAAGGTGCATAATAAAGTTCTGTTTGTACGGTATTATTTTCAATGGAGAAGGGAGGAAACTTCATTGTTTGGTTCGTATCTTTTTGGGCTACCCAGTTATTTCTGATACATTTCAACATATGCACGGAATCATACATAAAGAAGAGAGGTCTACCACTCTGACTAGGATGATGATACACAAAAGATGACATAGCTTTTCCATTAATGGCATTGCTATCGGTCACAACACAGAATACTGTAAAGCCTATTTCTTCCAATCCAGTGACTATTTTCTTCAATATATTTGCAAAGTTTGGGCTTTCGTACACTTAGTAGGAATAATTTGCACAACGTCCTAGAATTTAGACCGTATGCTATTCAACATAGAAACAAATGCGCTTGTTGCAGCCTCGCTGCTATTAAAGGCTGAGCCAACAATATTTCCCCCTTTATAATCAAAATAGGGTTTAAGATGAATTTCATCAACCATCAGGACCGAGTCATGGGTATATGTCCCTTACGTCTAATGACTTTGTAAGGGCAGTGTAGCTATATACCCATGACTCGGTCCTTGTGTGTGTGTGTGTGATTATACCGATGGATTTTGGAAGCTACTTTTGTTTGTGTTATGATACAATTTAGATGAGTATTGTAAAGCTTTCGAAGAACGCTTTTATTTAAAGTCAATTACTTTGCGAATGTCATATAAAGTTGACATTAAGGATATGTTAGTATGCGCCTTATTACTTTTTGAATATGTTTTTATTTGCTTTTTTTATGAACGACAGAAGACTTATGATTTTAACAGATATTGCAATTGAAAATAACACTGCTACTTTGGTTGTAATGCACCTATTATATATGTTTCTTACCTTATAAAAGTACTCATCATAATTCTAAACTTGTTATAAACGTAGAAGAGATCTGAGTCCTTCACTGATAAAAATGATCAGTGTTTTTAAGGGCGACTTTCTTATAACTACTGGTGACGATTATCACTGATTAGTGAACGAGAGGTGATCTCTAGGTAACTCTACGTTCATTGGCAGAGATAAACTTTAACATCCTTGACGGCTGCGTTAAAAACAACTTTTTCGAAAATTTTGCTCAGTAAGACACGAACAGCGTGTTCGTTTACCTCTCTCTCTCTCTCTCTCTCTCTCTCTCTCCCCTTCTTCTTGGAGTACATCGTCTGACCTGAAGTTCAGGAAGGTATTTCAGTTCGTCGGTAATCGAACGACAAGTTATATCACCTCCTCTTGGACTTCCCTTTCAACCGTCAAAGTTTCTTAATTTGTATATCATGGCAGATATTTCTCTCGGAACTGGCACGTTCATTTAGCTTTCTTGTTGTTAACCTTCGTCGAGAATAACACGTAAATCGTTGGAAGCATAACAAAATATCATTTGCTAAAGAGAGAGTCATTTGCAGCTGATTAAATTAAGTAATGTTGCTTGATTTGGCAAGATCTTGCAACACTTCTGCAATGGGGAGCGACGGAAATTGCATGACTAGAGTGAGCGAGGCTGTGGTCAATTCCTTGGAGAATTTCTTCTTGATGATTTTTGTTTCTTTTTACAGACAGTCTGAGGAAGCAAACTTAGTATATCAACTGCCTGGCATTTTCTGAATCATTACTAATGTTAATCAGTGATCTCAGATTGGATAAGGAACCTGAGGATATTCCTGACACCAGAAATTTTCATCATTCGCAGAGCATGCAAGAGTCTGAGTGATAGAGTGAACCTGGTGAAGAAGTTATTGAAACTTGGCGAAAGTCGTCTAAACTCGCTGGGTAACCAATCTTATCAGTGACTTAGGTGTATCTTTCTTATCGCCCTTTTCTTTTTTTATGTTTGGGAGGAGTGTCATTCAAATTATTTGCACGATTAAATGAAGTGAAATTAGTGAAGTAACATAGTCCAACACAACATTGTCTAACACAAGAATTCGTGAGTGGATACCCAACGACGCGGGATTTGTTGTGTAGATGAAATATCTTCGTTTACATATACGAATATATATATATATATATATATATATATATATATATATATATATATATATATATATGCTATAATATAGTATATATATATATATATATATATATATATATATATATATATATATATAAAACTTTGTCATACATACCGTGATTTTTTTATAGATTTTGTAATCATCATAGTGGAGGAGTGTTTTTCAAGTTTTTTGCACGATTAAAAATGAAGTGAAATTAGTTAAGTAACATTGTCTAACACAATAATTCGTGAGTTGATACCAACGACGCGGGATTTGTTGTGTAGATAAAATATATTCGTTTACATATACGGAATATATAAATATATATATATCTATAAATATTAATATATATACGTATATATATATATATGACAAAAGTTATATATATATATATATATATATATATATATATATATATATATATATATACGTATATATATATATATATATATATATATGAATATATATATATATATATATATATATATATATATAACTTTTTGTCATGCATACCATGATTTTTTTTATAGATTTTGCAAATAATAAGCCGCAAATATCATTTAATATCCAACTCAGTCATTGCTCAGTTGTCAAAAGTCACTGTAGGTAGTACATCGTTATTATAGCATTTTTGTGTCCCTCCGTGATTGGGAAAAATACTGAAGAATTGTGAATATTTGCCTGTCAACCGTGGAAGCCACATTGCATTAGCACTTGCAGAAAATTAAGGCGGTGTGTATGTGTGTGCGTCATACATTTGTGTGTATATCGGCTGATTCATACACAAATTTATCCATCTTTAGTAACCATGAAAAAATACATCGAAAACTAGGTCATTTTAATGGTCAATGGCGGTAGCATTTAGATATACTAACAATCTACGGGCATAACCAGCCCCGTGTCACTGGTAGAATCAGTTCCGTTTCAGGGAATCCCTTCTCACCCCCACCCCCTTCGGAGGGGGCCGGGGAAGGTAGAATGAAACCATTACAAACCATCTTAGGGGTCCCCACTATAACCCTGCCAGGTTTCATGCCCATTGGACCAGCCTTGGCCGTGATTGAATGACAGACAGACGGACAGACATAACGCCCATTATATAGTAAGATTCCACTTTAGCAGAGGTAAGTTAGTACTAGCACCTAATAACGGAAGTATGAGTCCGCGCTCATCTCTCTCTCTCTCTCTCTCTCTCTCTCTCTCGCAAGCTATGTAATTCTTTCTGTGCCAAATAATAACGAAAAGTTCATTTTTATCAGCAACATGGCTCGCTCAGGATAAATGACCAAGGAATCAGTAACGGCTACTATGATAACAGAACGACAATCGCATAGAAAAATACCATCAAATGTTTTTAAGCTTTGAAGAATTATGGTTATAAGAAAAATGCCCGTTTTGAAGGAGAGGTCTTCTGTACTACAGATATTTGCATAAGAACCTGTCGCTTTTATTTAGAAAACTGTTTCATATTTACTGATTCGTTCTCTTACCCGTAATCGTACATTATATATAAGGTTCGTTACGGCTTGTAACTATCTGAATTTTAAGATAATTTGAACAGTTGTCATGCGTTGCTTAATAAGGTCATCCACAAACTTTGCAAGAGTTACGGCAGTCATAACACCTCCCAAGCAAAAGAATGTAACATTTGACTCTAAATACCAAGCAATCATTCATTACGGCAGTCATAACACCTCCCAAGCAAAAGAATGTTACATTGGCACGGTGAATACCAAGCAATCGTTCATTACACCGTCTCTCTTCCGATCGTTGACAAGAAATAATGGGTCTACGTTGCTGGGTAGGTGATCCCTGGTGGTGAAATCCAGAATATGTAGCGAACATTGTCAGTGCTGGAGTCTTGCAGTAGATCTTAAGGCCCGTCCCTACTATGAAACATTGTTTGCAGGGCCGTTTCTAGTTCATTAGGCGCCCCAGGCAAGAACTCGTTATGGCACCCCCCTTCCGGAGCTCCAAGTTCCACAACAAAACAACATACTTTATTAATAAATCATCTTCACGTATATGTATACACAACAAGGAAAAGTATAAACTCAAAGTATACAAACTATTTTTGTAAATTTTAATAGAATAACACCATTATACATTTTTATTGCAAATCCTACCTAAGATAAATTGAAAAAGGTAATCTTGCCAATCTAAAACCATAGAACTCAGTGCATATATGTTGAGGGCTATGCTAAAACTATTATATACAAGTTTTCTTCACTGATTTTTCATATTTAAAACCTGACTCTTCTTGACTTTCTTGCAGCAAAATCATCTATAGTGTCATCATACGAAATCTGTTTGGATATTTCTCTATTAATACTAATTATTGCCAGCCCATTTAGGCGCTCCTGTGACATAGTAGACCTTAAATATGTTTTAATGAGCTTAAGTTTAGAGAAGCTTCTCTCTGCAGATGTCACAGTCACAGGTGTAGTGACAGCAATTCTTAATGCCACCCACATGTTTGGATATATCTCTTTCAGGCCTTTCTCCTCCAGAAAAACAAGAAGGTCTATGTTGTCATATTTTGTTTTGGCCATTGTTTTGGAAATGACTGCATCTCTACAATCAGTTCATCATAATTTAAATCAGAATGATCCCCAGATGTGAGTGTATGACACAAATCTTTTGCCTGCTTTTTCTCCTCACATATCTCTTTGGCAGATGTCTGGGCATCAGCAAACCCAGTGTCTCTGTAGCTAACAAGGGAGGTTTCAGCCTTCTTGAGAATGTCAACAGCTACATCCAGTTGCATGCATTGTGAAACTTTTTTAAGGATATCATACCACACCACCGTACAAATAGAGAACCGGTATGATCCCACCTCTTCTGCTAAGGCTTGTGCTTCAGTTTTAATAGCTGGATCTGCAGTGCTTCCTCTCACCTCTAAAAGAGCATCTCTCATCTTGCAGCCTGGAATCTTACAACCTCAACACTGTTGATTCGACTCTCCCACAGAAGTCTAGCCTGGACTCCCTTATTTTTTCCTCTCATATTTGCCCCATTTTCATATGACTGTCCTCTGCAGTCTTCAAAGGGGATATTAAGCTCTTCAAGTTTTTTGAGTATGAGTCTTGAGAGGTCTTCTCCTGTTGTCTGCTCGGCCTCAAGGAACCCGATAAAATATTCCTTAATTTGTGTAGTGCCTTCAGCTGTAACTATTCGAATTATCACAGATAATTGCTCCTTGTGACTTAAATCTGGAGTGCAATCTAAAATAATTGAAAAGTATTTGGATTGTCTAATTTCGGTCACCATGCGCTCCACAACCCTCTTACTGATGCAGTTCTTTGTATGTTCTGGACTGTTTTCATGCATTTTGAGTGAGTCACTGGAGGTTTCCCAGCCATTCAAGCCATCTCTGCTTAGTTTAAATGTTTTCTGGGAAAAGAGTTTGCAACAAAAACAGTATAAACTATCTTTTTTCTTGGAATATGGCAGCCATGTTCTTTTGATTTACTCCCCACTACTTTGGGCTCGTTTTTCCCCTTCCTCCTTTTTTCTTTTATTGTTTGCTGCACCTGACAGCTTGGACTGCCTCTTCATGATTGATAAAAGCTTAAATGCTTGACAGCTGCGTTGACAACTTAAGAAGACTCAAAAAAAGAAGTAAAGATTAGAGTAAACACGATGCTTAGAACTTAACTAAGGTGGCGTCGCGAGCGGGCGGCTGTCTTAGTTTTAAAGTTCCTTTGATACTGACGACATCTACCTATCCAGTGTCGCCAACTTTTCCGAAACATTAAACCGTTGCATCAAGTATTAACACTTCCATTATTCATTTATTTTCGCGTTTACACTTGTATTTATTTATTTGAATTATTCACGTAAAAATAATACCTCCCCACATTTATTTATATATTAATTTTGGTTGGCAATTTGGTGGCCCCCCCCCCCCACCCCACAAGTAAATGGCGCCCTAGGCGACTGCCTGTGTCGCCTGTGCCTAGAAACGGCCCTGATTGTTTGCAAACAATGTTTGCCCACTGGTTCCATGCAAAGTAAAAACAAACAATGTTTGCAAACATTTTTTCCTGTCCAGACCTCAGTTGTCGTCAGGATACTTGTCGGTGCAGTAGCCTCTGTGTTCTACTTGGCTGTTTTAATGCGCTCGAGGAGGGATAAGGGAAAGAAGAAGCCTGTCTTTGATGGCGGGTGATTCCATTAGGCTTCTTTTCTTTCCCCTTTTCTTTATCGGTGTCCGATAAATGCCCTTTATAGGGAGGAACAGGGATTCAATGATGCATGCATTTTTTTTTCTTCAAAGTCTGAATATATACATTCGAATGGGAGGTACTTTATTCACATCGGCCTATTGGCTCCATCTTCCCCCCAACCCCCGACCCTCGAACATCCCAGGATGCACCTCCCTCCCTCCACCTCCCTCTGTCACCTGGAAGCAGCGATGGGTAGACATATATAACG
The DNA here is from genome assembly GCF_015104395.2 of Macrobrachium nipponense. Taxonomy (NCBI): domain Eukaryota; kingdom Metazoa; phylum Arthropoda; class Malacostraca; order Decapoda; family Palaemonidae; genus Macrobrachium; species Macrobrachium nipponense. Next base: position 6,582,338 of record NC_087222.1, on the reverse strand, counting down.
ATTATTTCAAACATTTCCCTCACCAACGAAGCTTAAATATGTTCTCAAAAGATTTTCTGCTCAGAATAACTTTTTCTTTCATTTCCCACAATATTTGCGTAAATTCGTGTTACACCCTGTATATACACATACGTACATACATACATACATATAGATTACATATACACATACATACAATGTACGTGTATAAATACATATATGCATGCATACATATGTGTATATAAACATATACTTACATTATAAAAGTGTATATAAAAAAACACTAAATGTTTTACCATTCTGGAGGGGAAACAAATATATGGTAAAAATTGTTTGCAAACAATGTTTCCTGTTGTGACAGGGCTTTAGAAGTCAGGTATGCACTGCACAAGGAGGTCCGAAACGCAAATTGAGTGAGGTAGCAATGGCGATTTCATTGATTGGCTCCATCTCATGAGTGAGGGAGGAGGTGAATGTCTCATAAAACGGGTGAGAACCGTCTGTATGTTATTTATGGAAACGTCTTTGTAGAGAATTTCTGTTAGGGACTTTGCGAATAGGTGAAACTTGAGGCGAAATAAAGAAGAAATGTAGTCACTTTGACAGGTTAGAAAAAAAAGTGATCGCTGAAAGAGAGAATAGGAGGAGACTCTAGGGTAGATTCGCGCTACAGTCAAATATGCCATAAACCAAGGTCCTTTAAATATACTCACAATATATGTAAAGGACCTTGGTCATAAACATACTTTGGGAATTAATCTCATGTATATCAAAAACAGGCCTGAAAACAAGTCGAAGACGGCAAGTGAAGAGTTAACCAGCCTTTTGGCAAATACTTGATGGATCGTATGACGACTGGTTAAAACTAGAAGGAAGTCGTTTTCTTGTATTCAGAATATAATTGTGATATGTGAACGTTAGGGAACTGACCCTGGTCAGCCTGTACGTATTAAACATTGTTATTATTTCTTTTTTATCAGTTGTTTTCATTGCTTATTTACTAGATGTGCGATGGCGATGAGAGCGACATTTGTTACAAGGACAAATTTCCATTCTTTCTTTCTTTGTTCCTTCATCCCTCGGGTTAGACTATTTGTGCTCACCTCTTGCAGAGAGTCTCTCGTTCCTTGGTTTGCTTACACAGCACGAACGACGGAATGTATCGATTGCCTTCGCCCACACGAACCCTGTCTTCGGATAATCTTTACTGTGTATTTCGCAGTTGCAAACCTCATGTCTTTCTATCTACCATTCAGGGTAACAATCGATGTTTGTATGGCAACTTTCATGAACTTTGCTGCTTTGAAAATAGCTAGTGAGCCTTCAAGACATAGTTTGAGGCCTAAGTCACTTTTGTTTGTTGTCTGGATAAGAGAGAGAGAGAGAGAGAGAGAGAGAGAGAGAGTGAAAGGGAAAGAGTTAGCTTCAACATTTGTGATTCATAGATATTCTAATCATTCAATGAAATTTGCTGCTGTCAGATCTACGAGAAATAAAAAATGCCTGGAGAAATTTTGCTTATCTGTTCCTGTATATATGTTGACAATTGCGTTGACTAGCCCAACGTTAAATAAGAAAGTTCATAGGGTAAAAGAGAAAGTTGCTTGAGGTGTAAGCTACTCTCAGGCATATACGAGAGAGAGAGAGAGAGAGAGAGAGAGAGAGAGAGATTTGGTGGCTTATCAGAAAAATTCAGGAACCTTATCAGTGTTATCGAAAGTCGTAGAAGTAGCAATAATAGTTGTAGTATCATCTTTAGTATTTCTTCTGACGTAATTTTCTTTTCCCAGTACGTCAGTTCTCGAGGTATGATGATGTGATCAGGAATAAAATTATTGTAGACACCCCCGTCCCAGCTCACAGTATAATGTCTCGTAGCAATAATAAAAATCTGTTTTGAAATTTGTCACGCTGACAGGATCACAGTGGAATTTCATGTTAAAATTTTACTTTGGAAAGATTCAGGCTACATGATCATGTGATTTTTTATTTTTTTTTTTTTACTGAAGCCGTGTGGATATCTTAAATTTCTTGGGTACACTGATTGGGAAGCGAGGGAGTTGTCAAAACGGCCTCTACGAACAAATAGACCAGACTTTTGGACTCTGAGATCTACTGTAAAGACTGAAACTGTTTTACGATTTTCCATACAATACATACTTTACGTGAGAAAATTGTTTTTCAAATAGTGCCATAGTACAATAAAACATAAGTATATACAATTGCCTTATATATATATATATATATATATATATATATATATATATATATATATATATATATATGTTTGTATTTTTTTATTGTTTATATAGGATTGTGGGGGAACAGCGATCGACCAAACAAGTGTCCGTGATCGACCAATCTTTGGCCACCTCTGAAATAAACCTACTTGCGCCATCATCATCTTCATCATCATCATCATCATCATCATCATCATCATCATACCAGCAAGCTCATCTAAAGTCAAATGGTGCTAGAAGTAAAGTGGCGGAAGCTCCTTGGGACGCTCTGTTTAGTACTAGCCCCTTCGGTGCAATGTAAGCATTCCTTGAGGTTCTTTGCAGCGTCCCTTCGGCCCCTAGCTGCAAATACTTTCGTGTTTCATAGTGCAACTGCGAGGCTTTCCTCCTGTAACATCTTTCATACCTTTTACTGTCAATTTCCGTTTCAGCGCTGAATGGCCTTAGTTGCCCCAGTGCTTGGCATTATGCCAAAAATCTTTATAAATCAAATCAAATCGCTGATCAAAGTATTATATACACCCATTTCTATGTTGTGTGGTCGGCAAATTATATTAATAAATGATATCTTATTGCATCTGTCTACATTTACTAAATGGTGTTTTGAATACTACCACCTCGGAGTAGGTGGGGTGGGGACGCCTAGCTAACAAGCCAAACTAACACCAGTTCACACCAGAACCTATTCTATAGGTTAGTCACACCAGAAAGAAACCTATTGTAAGTCACACCCAGAAACCTTATTCTAATAGGTTAGTCACACCAGAACCTATTGTAAGTCACAACCAGAACCTATTGTAAGTCACATCGAACCTATTGTAAGTCACACCAGAACCTACTGTATAGGTTAGACACACCAGAACCTATTGTAAGTCACATCAGAACCTACTGTAGAATGCCAAACATGGAGAAAAGTCCGAAGGCTTTTTAAACCTCATCCTTTGGTGTACCATGAATTCAATCGATGGATTTTGCTGTTAGAATGGCAGTTGAGTCTAACATTAGAAGGTTTAAAAGAATGGTGGTGTTGAGGATTTCCACATTAGAGATACTGGACTGTGAAATTCTTGTAACTCCAGCATAGATGACTCAGTAGTAACATTCAAATCATGGTATTATTACGCCTAAAAGTGTTTGAGGGGAACCGTGATGACCATGTGAATATACTACACACAAGGGTATGTGGGACTGTATGTACTGTAGCTATATATTGCAAGGAGATAAGCAAGCAGGTAGACCGGCGAGCAAAGATGTATTTCTTTTTTCTTTTAATGATAAGCGACAGAATGGTTGTCATTACCTTCTAGTGTCTGGGACAAGCGACGCATCAGAGCTTGCATCGGACGTGACGTAATTTGTCCGCCAGACAGTTTTTTTAACAATTGGCAAAGACCTTAGAAAGATAGGAACACTGTGCTGGGAAAAGGCCGCCTTATCTTGTCCAGACACAGTTTGTGAGGTCGAGTGATACGCCATTGTTGTACCTCGCCTTCTAGAAGAAAGTAGGCATTTTTTAGTTTTCTGCAAAAGAAAACTGTTGGAATGGCGTTGTCTGTCAGTCCGCACTTTAGCTGTCCACCTTCAGATCTTAAAAGCTACTGAGGGTAGAGGGCTGCAAAATGATATGTTGAACATCTACCTTCCAATCATCAAACATACCAAGTTGCAGCCATCTAGTCTCAGTAGCTTTTGAAGTTAGCCATAATCGTATGCTAGCAGCGCTATGGGTATCAACAACACAGGCCACCACTGAGCCGTGGCTGAAAGTTTCATACAGCATTATACATTATACAGAAAACTCGACTCTCCCGAAGCAACTTCGGCGCATTTTTTACTTCTTTTTCAGTTCACTCCACCGATGTTAAGTAGCTATATATCGGCGAAGATGGTGAGCTGAATAAATAAGCGTCGGCAG
>NC_087222.1:6533204-6573204 GCF_015104395.2 Macrobrachium nipponense | reverse complement strand
CGCCCTGACCCGTCGACCACTAATTCCCAACTGACTCTTAACTTTTCAAACTGAACTTGTTTGGGTCACAGGTCTAAGCTGATTGGCCTCTTATAATTGAAAGGAAACCAGTAAAGGTCTCGATGTATGGCACTCATTTGAATCACCCACGCCACGCCACCAACGATCATATGTGCATTCAATGAATCAGCTATATCTATCTGATCATTACTCTGATCACATATACGCACAACACAACTAGTAGATTTTCCGTTACGTATCACACATGAATTTTCTATACACATCATTTCATATATATATATGATCCTAAAGGCCAACCACCCCCACCCCCACCCCATAATGATAGATTTCTAAATCCGCCACTGTGTACAACTAGAGATTCTTGATTGCTTTCTTGAGAGAAACTGAAGTGAAGGAAAAATTTATAACGAAGCTTTTCAGCATCTCTCAACATTCTGCTTTCCAGGGCTCTGACTTACGTGAAAAACTATCGACTGGCAGGAAAAGAACTTCCCCCAAGACCAGAGAGTCGAAATGGTCATCTTCGAAGCAGAGGACAATGTTCTGATGGCCGACTACATCAGGGAGGTGAGTGGCTTATTAGAACTCCTTTTATCTCTTCATATTGAATTGTGGGCTATATACTTATTTCATTATGATATATTTTGTTTACCTTTATATATGGAATTTTTTTTAATCAAGTCAGATATTTTTCTTCTTTTCATAAATACACACACACACACACACACCACACACACACACACACACAACACACACATATATATATATATATATATATATATATACACCACACCCACACACACACACCCACACACACACACACACATATATATATATATATATATATATATATATATATATATATAAAGGTTTTTTTTGCCACGACGGAAAAAATGAAAAAACGAGTTGGCCGAGTACTTTCGGTCCTATTCGGACCCTTTACTGAGGCATACTGATTTTACAAAGAACACCATAGTCAAAAGAAGGCTTAATATACAAACTGACACTACCAAATTAGCCATAAGGGCGATTTTCACTCTACAGAGAGGAGGAGGAGTCATAAGCTAGTCACACCTTGAAGGATACCCGTGGTAAACAAGTGATTCTTCCAGAAAAACAGTGCATTTTGAAACAACATATGGGAGCATATACAATTTAATATCATCTTTTTTTACACAAATTTCCCACCCCCCAAAAAATTATTATTAATGAAAAGACGAAAGAAAATATAAATAGATATATATATCGAGCAGAGAAAGAAGGAGAGAAAATATCGAACCAGAGAGAGAGAGAGAGAGAGAGAGAGAGCGAGAGAGAGAGAGAGAGAGAGAGAGAATTAATAAATATATACTTGTGGGACTAATTTATTAGTTGTTCATTTATTTTGAGTTCCTTCATAAACATCTTACAAATATATTTCCCCGTACGTGGGTAGCGGAACGTAGGGCCATTACTTAAGGTTTCTTTGCAGCGTGCCTTCGCAGCTGTAACGCCTTTCGTTCCCTTTATTGCACCTTCTTTCATAGTCTCTTTCTTCCATCTTATCTTACTTTCTACCCTCTCCTAACAATTGCTTCTTGGTGCAACTGCTTCGAGGTTTTCCTCCTGTTACACCTATCAGACCTTTTACTGATAGGTCCCAGTGCTTGATATTTGGCCTAAATTCTATATTCCATTCAACACTGTATTTCTCATATATTTGTCCAATTTCTCGCCGCTTGCAGTTTTGGAGAAATCAGCGGCGACACCATCTTCGGAGATGTTATTTTTCTGGTGTTCGGCGAAGCCACCTTGTTCATCTGCGTTCAGCTGATGTTGGGAAAGTTTCAACATGGTGGAGAACAGGGTAAGACGAATCTCGTACAAACAGAACTGAACAGAAATAGAGAGGCCCCTTAGCTACAGACCAAATGGATTTTATAACTTATACTCCGTTTCTTTCCATCTGTCCACCCCCCTGTGGTGTTTGCTTATGGTAACACTGCGTCCCGGGCTTTAGATAGTTACATTCTGCTTACATTCAACAATTATTATAATATCCTATTTCGAATATTAACGTTGTAATTCGCATACAGTAAATTATTAAAACACTTTTCAGTTGCAAATGTACACCCAGATATCCTATTTTTTACCTAAAACTACACATAGCGTAACTATCTAAAGGCCAGGATGCAGGTGGTTTACCATACGCAAAACACCACAGGCGGGTGGACAGATGGAAAAAAACAGAGTATAGTAATGTACTTTAGACTCCACAGATTATATAGAAGATTTGTACGGAAAAGGGCCAAATCAAAAGCCCCAAAGTCTTGCGATTTTAGGCGCGATTGTTTCAGGACAGATATCCGAAAATGCCAATGTACAACCGTGACTTGCATTCCCTAGGCTTTTATACTGATTCATACGAGCAGTTCTTGACCTGCGTGCTGGTATCTGGTGGGTCCTCTCAAGATCTGTAGGTTTTTTCAGAACCTGTACAAATTTGCTGTAGGTTCTCACAGATTTAATATCGAGAACTATAAGGACGTAGTTTAGCCTACAGATTGTGTCAGTTTTGGAGTAAATTAACTTTGTGTACAATTCAGCTTTATTTATCTACTTTTCATTAGGATCATGACATGATGGAATGCACTGCGTATTAGAGCCTTTTAGTGAGAGCCAATTCTTATAATACTCATATCATTATGATCATAAACTGATGAAATGAATTGCGTATTAGGGCCTTTTAGTGAGAGTCAGTTTTTAAGATACTCGTATCATTAGATCATAACATGTTCCATGTTAGAGCCTTTTAGTGAAACTGAAATTAAAATCCAGATATTTTTAATCTTCATAAATGATTGAACTCAAAGAAAATAAAAGTTCACACATAATCAATCCCCCGTTTCTCCGACAGCCTCTGTTATCGTTCCTGGGGATGTTTTAGACCATTGGCAGCAGGGCCCATTTTTCGGTCTGTGCTCCGCTTTCTCGCTGCCCTATGGAGCGGTCCACAAGCATCCTTCCTCTCCATGCATGGCCGGTTTTAGAAGTGGATGACATATTCGTCAACGTCCAGTAACCTAAGTCAGGCGGTAAAACCGAATGTGATAACGTTTTCGAGCGCTTGCTTGGTTATTTTTTCATTTTCCTTGAGTCACGTTGTGAAACGTACAGTCTTTTTTTTCTTCTTATTTTCCCGCTGGATTTTCAGCGTGGTAATTTCCCTAAGTGTCAGTGGTTAGCAGGTGTTAGGCATTTGTCATTTACCGGCCCTGGAAGAACCAGAAATACACAATCACGCATATCAATAAAGATGCATAATTTGGAACGTGATGAAAGATATGAAATAAAGGTAGAGGCACGAAGGAAAGTGAAACAGTGGAGTGCTGCGAGATTCTTTCGACTCAGGGTCCTTTACTTAGCAGACTAAGTAAAGGACTTTGAGTCGAAAGATCTACAGCACTCCACTGTTTCACTTTCCTTCGTGGCTTCTACCTTTATTCATCAACAAAGATATCATACGTCCTCTTCGAAAGAACTTTGTACACTAACTTTGTAAACTCTTCCTGTACTCTTAGAAATTAATGCCAGTCTCTCTCTCTCTCTCTCTCTCTCTCTCTCTCTCTCTCTCTCTCTCTTCTGTTCACCAGGAATGGACGCCTCGAGCTGAAGCATTGGATGGCCAGGGCTCTTCGACCATGGCGGGGTCGCCATCACTGTCACTTCTATCACAGATTTTTTGGAGCTTTCTTCAATCGGTGCCACACGGTATGAAGGTCTATTCAGTGCCACATGTTGTTGCAACTAATCTTTTGTATATCTAGATTATGTTGATTCAGAGCTTTACTCCAGTTTATGTTCATTTCCACGCGAGGCAAACTTTGAGCCTCGATTCGGAGAAGTTTTGACGGAAGTTTTTGATTTATTACAGTTTTCCTGAGCTTGATTTTAACCATTTTTCCCATAAACATCACTCAAAGAAGTATTGTAATTTGGTTTTCACTAGCTCACTAAAGTATTGTTCGACCCATGAAAACCTGTTTTCCATTTCCACTTTATTTTTTTAATTGAAATTTTCGAAGGTCCTCCCCGCCCTGAGGTCATTCTGCATCTTATTTCCGCCGTGGGGATCGCCAGTCTCTACCGCCCTGCAATCTTCCCCTTCTTCTTCTTCCCGTGGTTCGCCCTGGACCAGAAACGCCTTGAATCAAGGTGCTGTGTTAGGTCGATGATCAGCTTCCACCTCGTATATGCAAGTTGCCATATTTCACAAATGCCTTGCTTTCCAATCTAGTGATTGTTTTAACCGGTTCCAGCCGGCGCAAGAAGATTTATCCTATTTATAAGACAGAGGGTTTCTTTGTTAGCTATGAAGAATACGAATTGATACAGAATTGTCATATTTTAGATTACGAGGCAGGCCATTCGGGTGATTTAATGTCTCTAGATGCAAGACTCTTTCAGTGACCCATTTTACTTAATGACGCAAACGCCTGACTGCTAAGGCTAATTGCTAGTTTCCTTCAAACTTGACTTTTTTTTACTGCCTTCCTACAGAACGCACTTTCTCGTGAAAAAAAAAAAAAAAAAAAAAAAAAACTGAGAAAGTACATCTCTATTATTATTTTTCTGATGAATTATTACATTGTCTTGCATCTGATTGCTGACATTCGTTAAAACTTTTCATTAGCCGCTTTTGTTTTCGCTTACATCCAACTCTTCTCTTTGACCCTGGGCTGTAAACGCCCTGATGGTGTTTACCTCGCTATTTCAGGCATTGTAGGACTAAATCTCATCAGAAACACTGGCAAGTTTTTCTTCTGAAAACGTGTCAACGCTCAAATAGCAGTTTTGTATTTCCAGACAAGTGGTACATGATTATGAGCAGTTTCTATCTTATAAAAAATCCTTTTGAATATATTCAAAAGTAGGACCGAAATCGCCCAGCAACAAAACATAAACGCTGCAAGAATGGTGTTGGTTCAAGATGTAATTGTAAGATATATATCATTCGACGCTGCAAAAAAAGTTGCCTCTGTTTAGGAATAAGATCCAGCTTGGTGGTAAAATGTTACTGGATTTTCAAGAAAAAAAATCAATCCCTCTGGTAAGGAGAATTTATGTCTTAGGTTGAAGAATATATTATCATAATTGTAATGTCAAGAGATAATTCTTTATTGATATTTATCTTTTTCCACAAATGTTTCGTAGCGCACTTGGTTACACGTAAGCTCTTTTCACAAGGCAGAGTCCATTTGAGTAATTAAGTCTTTTTAATGGATCATTTTGTTATTGAGAGCTGCGGATTGTTTTCCCCACATCTTTTTAATATTCGTCTCACATTGGTTACAAATAGGAAGACAGACTTTGTAAATTCCATCGACAATGGCTTCAAAGTAGATTGTCAAAACTGGACTCGCTATGCTGATGTAAAAACATAATGATAATCAGTAACGGGAATAACCTGTGTTTTTTATTTTTTTTTATTTTAGTTTTCTTTGAAAGAAAACTTAGAAACTACTGAAGCTAGAGGATTGCAAAATGGCAAGTTGATCATCCATCCTCCAATCATCAAACATTTCAAATTGCAGCTCTCTAGCCTCAGTAGTTTTTATTTTATTTAAAGTTAAAGTTAACCATGACCATGCATCTGGCATCGGCCTACAGATGCCAACAACATAGGCCACCACCAGGCTGTCGATGAACGTTTCATGGGCCGCAGTTGAGAGTTTCATACAGCTGTATGCTGTACAGAAAACTTATTTCTTTATTTCTTTCATTATTTAAGATCAATGTGGAAAACGAGATCAATCACGTATTATCTTAAACTTCCAGCGCTCGTGGTGCCACATGGAGAAAGAAAAAATCAAATATATAGGAGCAGCTGTCACTGAAATAGTCTTCTTGTGTATTTGCAGATGGCAGAAACGGCCTCATATGGTGCTACAAGCATAAAGACTGGACCCCCAACGAGTGCTCCCAGCACGACTTTTGTCGGAGTTTCTTCGAAAATATTTACTCGAGAATCATCCTGCTCAAACCAGTTAAGGTATGTTCGATTGTGGGTAGGAACATCAAGTTGGTTAGGGCATGATGAGTCAATAGAAGGGCTACCAGGTGGGACCAACATCAAACACATAGCTGAGACGGGATACAAATACCTGGGAATAATGGAAGGAGGTGATATAAAACACCAAGAGATGAAAGACATTATCAGGAAGAATATGTGCAGAGATACTCAAGTCAAAAACTCAACGCCGGAAATATGTTTAAAAAGCCATAAACACATGGGCAGTGCCCAGTAATCAGATACAGCGCAGGAATAGTTGGAATGGATGAAGGCAGAACTTTGCAGCATAGATCAGAAAACTAGGAAACATATGATAATACACAAAGCACTACACCCAAGAGCAAATACGGACAGACTGTACATAGCACGAAAGGAAGGAGGGAGAGGACTACTAAGCATAGAGAACTGCGTCAACATCGAGAACAGAGCACTGGGGCAATATCTGAAAACCAGTGAAGACGAGTGGCCCAAGAGTGCATGGGAAGAAGGACTGATAAAAGTAGACGAAGACCCAGAATATACAGAGACAGGAGAATGTCAAAAACAAAGAAACAGAGGACTGGCACAACAAAACCAATGCACGGGCAATCATGAGACAGACTAAAGACCTAGCCAGCGATGACACGTGGCAATGGCTACAGAGGGGAGAGCTCAAGAATGGAAACAATGAAGAATGCATAACAGCGGCACAAGATCAGGCCCTAAGAACCAGATATGTTCAAAGAACGATAGAAACGGATATATCTCTCCCCCATATGCAGGAAGTGCAATACGAAAAATGAGACCATAAACCACATAGCAAGCGAATGTCCGGCACTTGCACAGAACCAGTACAGAAAGAGGCATGATTCAGTAGCAAAAGCTCTCCACTGGAGCCTGTGCAAGAAACATCAGCTACCTTGCAGTAATAAGTGGTACAAACACTAACCTGAAGGAGTGGTAGAAAAACGATCAGGCAAAGATCCTCTGGGACTAGGGTATCAGAACGGATAGGGTGATACGTGCAAATAGACCAGACGTGACGTTGATTGACAAAATCAAGAAGAGAGTATCACTCATTGATGTAGCAATAACATGGGACACCAGAGTTGAAGAGAAAGAGAGGGAATAAATGGATAAGTATCAAGACCCGAGACTAGAAATAAGAAGGATATGGGATATGTCAGTGGAAATTGTACCCATAATCATAGGAACACTACGTACGATCTCAAGATCCCTGAAAAGGAATCTAGAAAAACTAGAGGCTGAAGTAGCTCCAGGATTCATGCAGAAGAGTGTGATCCTAGAAACAGCGCACATACTAAGAAAAGTGATGGACTCCTAAGGAGGCAGGATGCAACCCGGAACCCCACACTATAAATACCACCCAGTCGAATTGGAGGACTGTGATAGACCCCAAAAAAATTGATAAATAAATAATAATAATAATACTTTATAAAAGTGATGGCTACCTCGGCAGCATTACACTTGTGATTCTTCTCTATTTTTCGAATAGCGGCTTTTTCTGGACTACTTAAACAAGCTAGTAGAGCGCCTATGGAGGTCATGATCAAATACAGTGTCAAGATTGGTGATTATGTTTCAACTTATACAGATAAACTATGATATCATAGTCATCAAAGTCTACAAGGAAACGTGAGAGAGACACTGTGAATGACTTTGATGACTATGATATCATAGTTTATCTGTATAAGTTGAAACATAAGCACCGATCTTGACACTGTATTTGATAATGACCTTCATAGACGCTCTACTAGCTTGTTTAAGTAGTCCGGAAAAAGCCGCTATTCGAAAAATAGAGAAGAATCTCTAAAAGTGTAACGCTGCTGAGTCAGCCATCACTTTTATAAAGTATGCTTGTGAGAGGGTCTGCTTCCTAAGCATAATAATAATAATAATGATAATAATAATAATAATAATAATAATAATAATAATAATAATAATAATAATAATAATAATAATAATTTCATATCTAAGAAGTTTCTCGACAAAATTATTGACTCACACCTCCTACTATTTGCCGCCCCCCCCCCCCTCCTCTCTCTCTCTCTCTCTCCACCAAACCCACCACCTCCACACCAGTTCGATAGGCCTATTGTCTGTTATGATGATCAATTTGTTATATATTTAGCTTTTTTCAACTTTTTTTTGGCACAGAATAATTTCTTTGAAAGGACATTCGTCCGTCTTATTTGCAGATTCCGGAGTGACTTGCAAGACTCATCAGTACTCAAATACGCTAAACACGCTAAGAAGTCACGTTTTCTCATCACCAAAGAAATGTTGACATATATTCAGTGGCGTAGCTATAGCGTTAGTGGCGCCCGGGGTGTACTCTGAAAGCGCCTCCGCCCCAATCGTTGTTTTTGATTGAGCTGGCCTTATGCCTGCACGGGCTCTTGCTCATAGAGCAGCCCGTAAAGCTCCAGTCCCGTGTTGAAAAGTGCAAAAGTTGTGAAAATTAAACGCACATTTTAAACCTAGCGGCCGGCGAAATATACTAGAAAATCTAGATTCATGCCAGACCAGACCTGCTCAACAGATGCCAGTGCCACCATACCCCGCCCCATAGTACAGTCCCCCCCACATCCCACCCCCTCTTAGTTACGCCACTGCATTTATCTACCCAAATTCTCCTATTACATTATGTAAATCAGCTCCCAGTTGTTACATGACTCTTAAAAACTTACTGTCTAATCGTCGAGGTAGAGTCTCCATTATCAGAAATTCCCCGAGCGCCGTCATGGAAAATTCTTGGTTAATATTTATCTAATCACTTCTCAGTAACCGAGAACTAATATATTGAAAAAAAAGTGATCGAGTCGATCTTAGTAACAGCGACCGAGAAGCTGAAGACAGGAATCTCACCCTCGTTCGTCTCTCAGGTGTAAGTTGCATTTATTGGTTCCCTTTAGAAATGGAGCGACTCGATACGAAAGATATACTATATGGATACACTATATATATATATATATATATATATCTATATATATATATATATATATATATATATATATATATATATATATATGTATATATATATATATATATATATATATATATATACTATAGACATATATATATATATATATAATATATATATATATATATATATATATATATCTATATATTTATATATATATACTATATGTAACATATATATAATAAATATATATATATATATATATATTATATATATATATATATATATATATATGTATATATGTATATATATATATATATATATATTATATATATATATATATAGATATATATATATATATATATATATAATATATGTATATATATATATATATATATATATATATATATATATATTATATATATATATATATATTTATATATATGTACATATTTATATAATACATATATAGTATATATATATATATATATATATATATATATATATATATATATATATATATATATATTAGGGCTTGTGCTTGTATGATAAGGCGCCCTATGAGGTAATGTTAGGACTAGCGATAATCTATACGCTAAGTCGGTTGGTATTGCACTTCCATCTTCAATGGAGTGTCTGGGGTTTTGTAGATCACTTACGAAGTCGGTATTATCTTTACGACGATGTGTTAAACTCATGGTTCGGTGAGGTTCTTGTAGAAAACACTAAGTATAAAAAATAGATATAATTTCTTCTGAAGTTTACATGCTGAAGATCAGATATGATTGTACAAGTCTTCTAATAACGATAGCTTGATCGCTTCTGCCAATGATGATGGCTAATCCTATTCCTCTACATGATAAAGCTTAGGTAAAGAGGTACAGGTCTTCTAATGACGATAGCTAACTCTCTTCTGCTGTCTACATCTCTGTTACACGTTATGAAGGAACAGACAGTAGTTCGACATATGAACATACATACAATGACATAGTTTCATACGAACACACAATCGAATGAGACACGCTACAGATCACGTAGGCCGTTTGAATAATAGGTCGGGGTAGTTGTCTCAAGCAGGGAGCTTGGACTAATGTTTTATAAACAATTGAATGACTACAGGTGACGGCATGTTATCTTAGCCTACATACTTATTGTATACGTCATCTTTAGCGTCTCTAGTCTGATCACATTCCTGCAAGCAATCTGGTTGACCTCTTTAGTTTTAGACTTTTATATATATGGACTAAAACATTCCATATTTTTATTATGTAAACACTTACATTAGCTCGGTCAGCTACCAAAACCAACTACTGAATATTACTCAAACTTGACTTGCATCTGACTTATAGGAAGTGTGATACAGACACTATGTGAATATATATATATAAGTAATTAAAAATGGTTCAAGGTTACATGAATTGATTCAAGTAATAAAATATAAAACAATGATATTGATAAATAATAGTGATCACGTGATATATAATGATACAGTTTTTTCACTTCATCTCTTTAAGATACTTATGCTACAGAAAATACTAATGTACTCTGATAATTGCATAGAATGAAGATTAAACATGATAAAAATCATATTTTAACTGATAAAATTTTCATATATGAATTGATAAAATTATTAATGGTTTATGCTGATTGATTCGTTGATTTTTATGCTAATGTTGATATATCTGATTAGTAATTGCATATACTAACTCTATAAACTGCAGCATATTGGTAAGATAAAAAAAGGTAACATATTGATTAGAGGCTACCTGATTTGTTTGTTTATACATATGTATATGGATTCATATAATTATGATTAATATATGTGCACTTTAATAGATTCCTATTGCGTACACGCAAAGATATATTTAGATTCTGTTATTTATGATCATCTATATAAGAGATTCCTATTGCGTACACGCAAAGATATATTTCGACTCTGTTATTTATGATCAATTATATATAAGAGATTCCTATTGCGTACACGCAAAGATATATTTAGATTCTGTTATTTATGATCATTTATATATATAGGATACATGATACTTTATATAATATAGGATACATGACCGAGGTTATACTACTACACTTTTAACTAGCTTTCGAAAACAACTTTTCGTCCATTACACAGTTCCAGACAACCACCTTTAGCCAAATGAAACGGGCCTTTTTCAATGGTTTAAAACAAGGGGAAAAATTTGCCTGGGCGGGTCCAACGTTCCATTTTGCGCTCATACTTATTCTCTGCATCCTAAGCTACACGATTACGTTCGCGATGAATAAAAAAAAAATAAAAAAACCCCATGCACGAGTCCTTCGCCAGCAAAGTAGAGTTGAATATCCTTCGGGTCGTAATTGTCGGAAGTATGTCCCTTTTGTAGTCGAATTCCGACAGCCGCTGGAGCGTTCCGCATGAAAACGAGATTAACGACGAGATACGGTGTCGGTCGAAGAAGTCATGAAATTCCTTTCACATTGTAGGCGGTTGTTACTTGACTGTAGTCGTCCGCCACGACGAACGATTTTTTTGAAGTTGCGATGTGAAACTCTCGTACTGCAGGATACTGTAACCAGGTTCCATTAATCAGCCTGCAAGTGAAATTATACTTGTCACAAGGGCAAAGTAAATTCAGACGACAATCAAATCAGGGGAGGGGAGAGAGCCATTTAGACCAGACGTAACCCACATGAATTCGCTGATATTTTGGAATTCAAAAGAATCCGCTGTACAAACTTTTTTATCCATGGCATTAACAATGAGTGAACCTATCCAGGTCTATGATGACTTGTAAAAAATATCCATAATTATAATAGATATCAATACGAATCTCAAAGAAAATTCGATATTACTGGTAGTAAGTTACTAGACAAAGAAGTGGAAAATGGAGCTATTTGTAAGATTGCCAGGCAGCATAAGAGTCAAAGAGAATATTAATCATGATTCTATGTGCCCTAACAAAAGTTTCATATTCAATTTTCTCGTGCGCATCCTCTGAGGTTAATTTTTTTAAAAACTTTATTAATAGGTAGGAGATGCAACGAAAAAAAAAAACCCACTATGTACTAGTTTCTAAATAAACTTTGGGTTTTTCAAGAAAATGTGACATTTTTTCAGAATGTTTTACTTGAATTGTAATAGGCTAATGTTGCAAGTAAATAATCCATATCCATATCGTGATACTTCTAAATGTCTATGAGGTTCAGAAAAGATTAATTCATTTTGATGTTATAGAAACTCTATTTCCTTATTTTTTTGTTTATTAATTTTAAAATGATTGCAAGTCCTTAACTTACTTGCATTACACACACGGATAAGAATATGTTATGTGGCCTGTCATGTGACCTATGAACCACATGTGAAGTTCATGAGCTGAGCATTCCTTTCTCCAGTCAATCTGCTTTTGCAAGCAGAGACGACACACGATGAAGCCTGTGTAAGCAGATTATTGAGGTTAAAAGGAACAAATGCTGATACGCAATGATGACGTCGTCACTGGCAGGAGATTGCTCTCAGCCAGCTAAGAGTTACGTTACTTGCTGTAAGAGATACGACTTTAGTATTTTCAAATGATATTTTAGTGTTTTAATTCTCCACCCGCATGAGAAGAATGTCTGAAAAAAAAAAACACAGTACCAAAATTGAACAAATATATTAGTTTCATGTTGGCATTATGTTAAATAAATATTCCTTATTCAAACCTATATGAAAAAAGGTTTTCCATACAAATTCTATATATATTATTAGCCCTGTATAAGATCATATATGATTATTCCAGATAACATTTTCACTTCTAGACTTCCTGACTTTAAAATCTCTTTTATTTTATTATTTGTTTTATTTTATTATTATTTATATTTATTTATTTATTTATTTAATTTTTTTTTTTTTCATTGACTACGAATATAAATCACGGGACAGACCATATGTCAGTAGATTTTGGATATGTGTTTGAACTTTTAGCTTATTTGTCATTACTAAAGCGTTAGTTAGAGTTCAAATCTTTACGCATATATATTTGGATATTTAATTATCTATGGTTACGTTTTGCTTATTGATTTTATCGTGATTCCTTTTTTATTATAATTTGTAACCCTTCCGACTTCTTACGGAGTGTATTATATTGACTCCACTTGTATCCATATTTATCTTATTTTTTTATATTTATTTATTTATATATATTTTTTTATATATATTTGATAAATTAATGGTTGCTTGAATATGTGGAAAAGTGTTCTAGCGGCGTACCGTATAAGGCTACTTGCGGCATCAATTCTATAGATACAAGATAAATGATAAAGGTATTTAAAACCGCGAGAACCGCTATAATCCAGTCGGATCCAACATCACGAGTTGTAACTCGTAAGACATTGACACTTCCTATTTAAATATCCGTTATTTCTACAAACGATTGATCTGGGTGATAAAAATATATTATTGGTTTTCTTAATGGAAAGGAATTCACACACGAGTTTGAAGGAGATTATTATTGATTTACACCACCCGAGTCACAGATTATTATGTGTTGAATTCCATATTTACTGATTTAGCACTCATAAATATTCCTAATGCACTCAATTGCGGTGTTTTGTTTTTTAGTGCTATTACTTCTATATAACGTGTCAAGGAACTATTAACACTAAGAAGTGTTTATTCCCCTCTGTCAGACTCGTAATTTCTGTTAATAATTCTACGTAATATTCTTTCAAGGATTGATTTGGCACAGGATAGGCCCTTAAACTGACAGGTGTCTTAGTGTGTCCCTTGTCTTCATGATACGTGTTACAATCAGTTATATGTGCTTTTTTATATCTGTAAGCATTGTAGGCAGTAAAATAGTGATTTGGCTTTCTGTGACATACTATGGAACCTGGATGACGGAATGCAACCAGTTTATGACGATTGGTATGAAAGAGATTATTATTACTACCTGGTCGTTAGTCATCTGCTGTGTTCTTCGGGTTTCCTCGTCACGGACCTACATATAATACTACATTTGATTACATTATTCTGATACACATACCTTAAGTATACTTTTGCTTTAGGGTTTCTGCTCGAAGTGTGTATTGTTTTTGCTTAGCCGCTGACCCTGTTTCCGTTTCGAAGTGTTTATTGTTTGGGTTATGTCTGTTGACGCTTGCTTTGTTCAGTTTGTAACAGTTCTGCGCTCCGACCCAGATATTCAATGCTCGCGATCTCTTGGGGTTAAGAATTTTCTTGTTTAGATACGGTTTTAACAATAGGCACGGATGTTTCTATATCTTTTAGTCCAATTAATGGTTCTTTGCTGTATGGTGCGGGATTGCGGGAGGAATATGCGTCAGCTATGATAATTGCTTTCCCAGGTAGATATCTTAACTTGGCTCCAAAGACCTGAATGATCATTTGTCACCGAGTTCCTTTTGGACTGTGATTAAAGCCTTTGAAAAACTCGGTAAGTGACTCATGTTCGGTAAGGACTTTATCAGGATAGCCATAGATTATGAACTTAAAATGTACTAGTGTTTAAAGATACTAGCCCTTCCTTGCCTATTACTGCATATTTACTTTCAGAGGGCTTTAGTTTACGTGAATAAAAGCTATAGGGAAGAACTGTTTATCATATTACTGAAGTAGTATCCCTCTTACCCCTTGGTCTGAGGCGTCTGTTTTGCAATAAAAAAAAATTCCTTATTTAAATCAGGGATTTTTAAGTTAGGTAAGCTGCATTTTCCGCTTTTAAGATATCGAAACGCCTGTTGATGCTTTTCAGACCAATAATAAATCTACGTTCTTCTCGTAAGATCTGTTAAAGGAGCTGTCATGATTGAAGAGTTACATATTTACATACGATTGTAATACCCACTAAAGCGCAAAAGTGCTGTATCCCCCTTTTACGTTAATAAGTACCGGAAAGTTATGAATAGCCGACACCTTACCATGGACTACTTTTAAGACCTTGACCAGACACATAAAACCTAGATAAACATGTTCGGTTTTAAAAAACTCACATTTAGATATTTTACTCTGAGATTATTTGTCTTTGTCTCGTAGCACTAGCTCTAGTTTATGAATGAATGACTTCTAAGGTATTAGAAAAGATTTATAAGACCAACCAATAGGCATGTAGAGTATCCCCTAAAAGTCTCCAAACACTATATTGTAATTGGGACGCAACGTAAGCCGGAGGCATACGTAAAAATTGATAATGTCCCCTGAGTGTGCTGAAAACGGTGTATGAGGTACAATCACTTAGGTAATGGTATCTGGTAAAAGCATTAAGTAAGTCCAAGTTGGTGAAAAAAAAAATTTATTCTAAACCTAACAGAGATAAGATGTCGTCGGTACATCGCCACTGGAAACTATCGGAAGTCGTTTCCTTGTTTAAACGACAGTAATCTGCGCAGATACGCCAAGTCGATCTTTTATGGCATGACGTTTGAGGGAAAAATTATATGGGCTATTTGATTTCCTAATGACTCCTATTACTAACATTTTTCAACTTCGTCATTTATCTCTATTTTAAAAATTTCATTGAGAATCTATACGAAGGTACGTAAATAGCTTTATGTTTGTCCTTAGACCGTGTTTTGTTTTTGCATGACATCCGTTTTTCTCCCAGAGATCACTCGCTAGTGGAGAAACTTCCTGGTATTCAGTAGAAGATAAAAAAAAAAATCTGCTGAATCACCTCTGCTTGAATGACTTTACCGATATTACTTTAGATAGATTATCAGAGAGATTCATCCACGACTGGTTGGGCGTGATTAAAAATTAGCAACAATAAAAAATGCGATATTTATAACTTCCGTATCCACGATATGTATACTTTTAGGGCTTTGTTCGCGGAAATCGTTATATTTCAGAGTGTCGGGAAGGATTAAAATTTCATTTCCCAGCAAAGTCTTTTTACACGCACTAAGACATTCGAGGGTGCATGCTTCTCGAGATTTTGCGTGCAAAGTACGACTGCGGTTGTGGGAGAATTCTGTTGGGTCATTTGAACAATGTACGATTATGAGACAAATGTATAGTTCCTTTAAATAAGTTATTATTTGATTAACTGTCTCATTTTTGTTCAAACGGTATTTTAATATGTTTGAAGGTTTATAGGATTTTCCTTTGATAAAACACGCCTTATTTTTCAGGATGTAAGATAATATTTTGTATACCCTAGATGGATCTTACAATTACACATACATACAGATCAATGTTTTTTATAACTATAGAGGTATCTGTAAGCGCTCGCTTTATCCGGACTTCTCATTAGGGAAGTTCGAACAGACGGTGAGTCCGTAAATACAAGATATTGCGTGTACTAAAGAAATAAAACAAGATATTCTAATTTTTACGGCGCGTACAGTTGGGCTTAATCCACCAGTATTTATTATAACTTAATGTATTAAAATTAAAACGAAAACCTGCTCTGATTACTTTATACGGTCGTGTGTTTCATAGGAAAAATCCTTTTTAATTCAAAAAGATATCGGTATGTATGAACCAACATCGCTTTTCCCCACTCTGCTAGAGTCGCTTATTGTGTGGAATTTGCTTTGCTTTGAAAACTCGGCAGATTTAACTAACCTTGACCGCTTGACTAGGTGACACAGTCACCGGGTTTGCTTGTTAGATTCTGACGGGCTACTGTTTCTATTCTTTTTGTAATAATTAGGATCCTTCTCTTTATTACCATCGGCAACGTATTGTGTGTTTTTAGCATTATGTTGCTGGTTACGTATAAAGCAATGAATGACGAACTATTAGGAACTGAGCGATTACTAATAAGACAAGTTATCACTACTGCATTCAATATTAACTGTTTGTACTTCATTCTTTGCTAAAATTTGAAATAGTGAGGGATCCTGGTCAGCGCATTTAGCTGATGAAAGTTTTTTACAGACATGTTATTCCTTGCAATCCAGCCATATTTTTAAAGTTAAGTTGTTGTCATTGAGGTTCGATATTTTATATAACTCAAAAAACTCAAGGCTAAAACTGCGAGCGGGACTTTGCAAAGGAGCATTTATTGTCATGACCCGAAATAGTGTTACCTCTAATTTATATAGATTTGTACGGGTGTTCC
Source organism: Macrobrachium nipponense (assembly GCF_015104395.2). NCBI lineage: Eukaryota > Metazoa > Arthropoda > Malacostraca > Decapoda > Palaemonidae > Macrobrachium > Macrobrachium nipponense. The sequence goes on along the minus strand of NC_087222.1, from coordinate 6,556,151 downwards.
ACTTGTTTTTGTGTGTTTTCTAATCACTACGGTGCTTAACGACCCTATCCATGCATCTGTATAAATACAGACGTCCACACTGCGTAAACGCATATTCACTGTTTAATATGATTTGTAACGTAAGGGATTAATAATCACCCAAAATGATAAAATTAACATAGTATATGATTATGATATTTCAGTAGAACTTCTGGAAACAGACACTCAAAGATAAAAACTCGCAGTAGCGAAATCTCAATGATATAGATAATTTCGTAAAAAAGTAAGATTAAGAATGTCTCGTAACTTCAGCCACAGGAATAACGAAATTCGACCTGCAAAGGAAACACTCAAAGTTACTCCAAATGAATAAAAAATTGTACTTAGCTTGCTTTTGTGGGAAGTCACGGTGTTCCGATAACGACACACGGCCCTCGGTCCTCCTTCTCTATTTAGCGGACGACCTGGTTTGGCTTCAGTTTCCCCCGTGCGCGTTGTTTCGATGATTCGAGCCATTGAAAATCCGATGCTGCAGACGCGTTCGGGTTTGTTCTTGCAGTGCCCGGAAACGCTCACTTTAACGATGTTTTCTTGAATGATTCTAATGAGAGACGAAGCTTCCGTTGCCGTAGGAAAAGGACACGTCGGTTTTGTTTCTTGAAGTTATTCACTAACGATGATACTAAGTTGCTTGACGAATCTTGTTGTTTTCTGAAGTCGCTCACTAATGATGATACTAGTTGCTTGAAGAATCTGCTGCTTTCGTCGTCGTTGACTTCATGATTTTATTATTCTGTTTTTTTTCTCGTAGGACGTTGTAGAGTTCTTCTGGTCCGCTGGCCACCAATATTAGGGCTTGTGCCTTGTATGATAAGGCGCCCTATGAGGTAATGTTAGACTAGCGTAATCTATACGCTAAGTCGGTTGGTATTGCACTTCCATCTTCAATGGAGTGTCTGGGTTTTGTGGAGATCACTTACGAAGTCGGTATTATCTTTACGACGATGTGTTAAACTCATGGTTCGGTGAGGTTTTCTTGTAGAAAACACTAAGTATAAAAATAAGATATAATTTCTTCTGAAGTTTTACATGCTGAAGATCAGATATGATTGTACAAGTCTTCTAATAACGATAGCTTTGATCGCTTCTGCCAATGATGATGGCTAATCCTATTCCTCTACATGATAAAGCTTAGGTAAAGAGGTACAGGTCCTTCTAATGGAACGATAGCTAACTCTCTTCTGCTGTCTACCATCTCTGTTACAAGTTATGAAGGAACAGACAGTAGTTCGAACATATGAACATACATACAATGACATAGTTTCATACGAACACACAATCGAATGAGACACGCTACAGATCACGTAGGCCGTTTGAATAATAGGTCGGGGTAGTTGTCTCAAGCAGGGAGCTTGGACTAATGTTTATAAACAATTGAATGACTACAGGTGACGGCATGTTATCTTAGCTACATAACTTATTGTATACGTCATCTTTAGCGTCTCTAGTCTGATCACATTCCTGCAAGCAATCTGGTTGATCCTCTTTAGTTTTAGACTTTTATATATATGGACAATAACATTCCTGTGTTTTTATTATGTAAACACTTATATATATATATATATATATATATATATATATATATATATATATATATATATATATATATATATATATATATATAGATATAGGTATATATATATATATCTATATATATATATATATATATATATATATATATATATATATATATATATACAGAGAGAGAGAGAGAGAGAGAAACACATAATGCGTTTTCTATAGAAAAAAACTATTGCCAAAGTCTGGAAATGATGGAGCTTGATTACCTTTACAACTTTTCCCCTTCGCAGATAAAGAAATCAGACCCTAATAATCAGAGTCTTGACTTGATGATTCATGCAAAGAGGTGTATCTCATCAAAGGAATGTATGCAACACACGGCGACATAATGCTACCAGCTGAGGTAGCCGCTCTTTGCTAAGTCCCCGGTGGGCGGATAGGGCTTAGATTTGTATATAGAAATCATGATGACTCTCTGATTAGTCTTCCACATTTGGTACGTTTATCCTCCTCCTTTCATATACCACCATTACGATTACGTGAATTAGATTCAGTTCTATGAGTTAATTATCTGTCGAGCGAAGGAGAATCGGAAATTGGCCAAAGTTGTCTGGGACATTCCAAAAATCCATCATAGACGCTTACTTATGCAATTTCTCCCTCTTATCGAAGTGGAATATGGAAGTCACACATCTTTGTGTTCTGGGTGAAAAATCAGTGCCTATCATCAGCTTGCCCCACAACAATAACAATTGGTCACCTCATGTATTTTCAATAATAAATTGATGCAACTGAAAATGGTTCATTTTGCGATCTTACGCAACTGCTGAAAATCTAATAGAACTAGTTGACAATATGCACGAGGTTATCTTATTTTTATCGGACCACTCATCTCTCGCCCTTATCTGAAGAGAGTCTGTCTATATTCGACTCTCACTCAAGTGCTATGGCCCCTTTTTATAGTGTTCTTTCACGTCCTTTGGACAGGTTATATCCACGGACCTTTTTCTTTCCTAGCGGAGATCTAGTTCCGACACATTTGAGATGCGAGTAACTACATAGGTCCGTCTATCGCCCAAGCCCACAGTTTGATGCCGATTTCCATGCACTGTCCTCTTCTTCCGTAAGTAAAACGAGAATTGTGAGTTCAACTCCAGTCACTGAATTGTCTCACCATTTCAGTTTTAGTTGCTGCCATGTTCATCTTGAAAAGGATTCTCTGTTGTTACTGTCGTGTGTTATGGTTCATTGTAACAAGTGATTTCTTATTCAGATAATTTTACTTCACACTGAAGTATCTTGATTCCTGGTCAAGTCAGTAATGGTCCACTGCATGACATCAGCAATAATAATAATAACAAAAAGGCTGGTTTTTCGTTGTCAATGACAGTCTGCACCTTTCTAGTTCTTCGATACTTCGGGGGAGGAGATTGCATGGCATAACCAGCTCAACAGTTGGAAGAAAGGACGTACGTCACTTATAAGTCTTACGCTTTTAGACCCGACTGTCTGCCTCGACAAGTCAAGACTTACTGTATAAAGCAAAAAGGCAGTCTCTAGAAACTCATTTCTAAGTCAATCCTCCCGAAGCCAAGAGCCGAACAGGACCTTTATCGACGAGGGAGCAGCAGCAGCAGCAGTAGCAGCAGCAGTAGCACAGTCCCGTCGCACAAGGACGATGAAGTCCCTTCCATGGATCGTCAAGCTGAGTTATGGCGTCGGCCACGTGTTCAACGACCTCTGCGCCTCCATGTGGTTCTCTTATCTCCTCATCTTCTATGAGAAGGTAAGCTGGCGGTAAACAGACATTTGAGTGCTTCTCCTAAAATCAGGTACCAAAACCCACAACTTTTTGTTCAAAAATTAAAATTTAATTGATTAATATGTTGGAGATCCTCTCAGGTACAATAATGTCTCGATGCTTCCGGTTAACAATGGATTATTAGTGGATGGACAGGCTAGTGAATTTTGAGAAATTAATTAGCGGCAGTTGTGTTCCCGACACTGGTAATGGCTATCTTAGATTCGATCGATATTTAAAAATGGCTGACTGTTTTCAACTGTAACGCTAGAAGTCAGTAGCAGCCGCTATGATTCCCTCTGTGTGCTAAAGGAGCTGCTATATCTCAATTAAAAAGTTCACGACATCGATAAATGTAGCCACTGCAGATTGGAGGAATAGGTATTTGTTTCGATTAAAATTGCCGAAAAACATAATACATCCTAACCAAACCTTAATTTACCTTGCTGTACCCAGGGTAAATAATTTACATAGTTTCAGCCCGAATCTGCTGTCAACCATTTATATATACACGCATATATATGTAGACATCGAACTACAAATGTCCTTTAATATCTAATTCACTCTACCTCGGAATTAATATATTTTCTTATTAGCTGAAGCCACTGGGAAAGTTTAAAAATGAAAAGACAGAGTGCCAAGTAGTTTCGTGTATTTAACACAACTTCTGAAGATGTGTTGTATACAAGAAACTACTTGGCACTCTGTCTTTTCTTTTTTGAATTTTCCCAGTGGCTTCAGCTAATAAACAAAATCACGGGCTTACTTTTGTGATTTCTTAGTATATTTTCATATATGTTAACCGAAGGGGAATTTTTAGTTGATAAGAAATTTGTCGGCTCACGGGCGCGAACCATTAAACCCAACAAATTTGTTGGTTTCTATGGTTCGCGCCTGTGAGCAGACAAATTTCTTATCGACTAAAAATTCCACTTCGGTTAACATATATGGTCTGGGCCGAAAATATGATATATATATATATATATATATATATATATATATGATATATATATATATATTATATATATATATATATTATATATACGTATATATATATATAAACTCCCTATGAACGGAAATGTGTATATATATAATCCTTGGATACCAGTTAAAAAAAAGAGAGAGAGAGAGAGAGCAAACTGGAATTCGTAGCCAACGACAAGTGACAATCGATAGCTGCTTCTCCCTAAACGAATCCCAGGGAGTTCGGTTACTGTCTGCCGGCAGCGGCCCGGGAGTCGCGTGACTGCTGTTGGTAGAGCTACGAGTGGCTGCGGCTCTGTAGACCTTGATGCTACATTCGTCTTCCTGCTGTTTATGCAATTCTCAGTAGTTGCAGAGACGATAAGATGCTACTTATAACGCTGTGCATCATTGACTTTATTCTTCTTACGGAACTTACAGTTCAATGGCGTAACGAGCGTTAGTGGTTAGTGGGCTCCCAGGGCAGACTTGGGAAACGCAGCCCCATTCTCGTGCTAAAAAGAACTAAAGTGGTGAAAATGAAACGCATATTTTAATGAAGCCTGAACATCTCTGTCATTTATTTTATGTCATAAAGTTAAAACAAAAACAACACGGCATATTTACAACGGAACCCTACGAGCTTGTTGGAAGCGAATTCGCTAATAACGACATCAAGGTGCAACTGATTAGTAAATCTAGAATTATGCCAGACCAGACCTGCTCAAAAGATGCTAGAGTGGCCCCTGTCTCCCCGCCCCCACTCCAGACAGTGCCCCCACCCTTAGTTACGCCACTGATTCTGTTAACTATGTTAAGTTTTTAAAATGTATCTGTATTCATATGATACTCTCTGCTCACTCTGTTTTCTGTTTGATTCATTCAGGGTCAGTCTCTGTCTCCATTGGAATACAGCTTTGCAAGATGAGAGTGCTTTAGTCTTGTTCCCTGTGAATGATTGCGCATTATGAATAATGTCTGCTTCATTAATAGTATACTATTTCTGTCTGTTTTAGCTTCCAGTGAAAACCTGAGCAAGAACATCTCTCAAACATCGTTCTCAACAGGTCCTTCTGTTCGACCCCATGATGGCTGGTCTGGTGCTCCTTGTCGGTCAAGTCGCAGACGGCCTGAGTACCCCTTTTGTGAGGATATTTTCCGACAAAGAAAACAGAATCCCTATGTGCGCCAGATACGGTCGCCGGAAAGTCTGGCACTTGGCTGGTAAAGTGACCCGCTCATTTTGCTTTGTTTCTTATTTAGAGCTTCTTTTTCGTTACTTTTCCATTTCGACTTATTAGTAGAGGCTGGGTTGTCTGACTCTTAATCAGTCATTAAATCACACAAATACAGGGTAGGAAATAATGTAGTTTATGAGGAATCCTTCGTTTGTCTTATTTTTTTTTTTAAATTCAAAGGTAGATAGATGTAGAAATGTCTTCAATTAAAACTAAAGTTTTGAATTAAAGCGATTATTGAAGATATCAGGTTTCGTGCGTAATGCTCAATTTAGTATTATGGTCCAACACTGACTGTCCCGTATAGAAAGAACCATTCTTCCCGGGGTGGTGCGAGGGACATGTCCAAGCCGTCATGTCATCATCCTCATCTCATCTACTACATCTGAAACGTCCGTTATTTTCTTACATGGCATTATTTCTCATTCTGTCTTGCAATGTTCGAGAGAAAATGAGGTACAACAATGTATAAAACAGAAAGTTTAACGATTTATAAATTTGGTTTCCATAATGTATGTTTCATCTCATCCAAACTACCCAACTGACATACATGATTCATTCCCAATTTCATGGAAACTGAAACCATTTTTTTTCACCATTGCAGGCACCATTCTGGTTGCCCTGAGTTTCCCATTCATCTTCAACTCCTGCTTGGGATGCAAAGGCACGAACCAATGGACCCAATTTGCATATTACGTGTCCTTCGTGTGCGTCTTCCAGTTTGGGTGGGCGTGCGTCCAGATCTCTCATCTGGCCCTCATACCTGAACTCACGACGGAGAAGCGCCAGAGCACTGAGCTGAATTCCATTAGGTACAGGCCAAGAAGATCGAATCATGTTTGACTTCACCTTACATGTCTCCTTTCCTCATTTTTACTCGTCCATTATGGTCTGTGCTTAGGCTTATGGTAATCTTACTTCCTTGGTTTCGCCTCTCGTTATATTCTGGTGCCCCCTGGTTTTTCCATTCTTTCTGGAAACGTTGGAATGAGCCTTGACCCTGTGGTCAGATTCAGTCCTGTACCATCAAATGGTTTGGGTAACGTTCTTAAAGAGACATGCGTAGTCTTAGGCCGAAGGATTTATGGAACCGTGGAGTGGGGTGGCCAGAACAGTCACAAAAATATGGGGACCGAATCCGTAACGTTCTTTTAAGTGAACTAACGGGCAACTGGGGCCTTTCTTTTTTTTTTCCGTTTTACTATAGCAAACAAGATCTGCTATGTCATTATTGTCAAATATACAGTTTATGTCAAACTTTAAGAAAATTTTCTTACGAAACATTTCGTAAATTCCAGAGCGTTTTTGTCAGAGCCACAGGAGTTCATTATGCAAGATTTTCTATGCAATGCCTTTTCAACATGAATGAATAAGAAGTTTACAGGGATTAATTTTCAGTACAGGATTCCAAAGAACTGGGAGACCGAAGTGGAAAAGATAGAATCCACAGATGCCAGATAGATACATACACAGTTTGTTGAAGGACAATATCTTTATACTACATAAATATTTGCTAAGGAAAGGCTAAATGTGAATTAGCCACTGGACACTCTTGAACTTATGAGCAGCAGTATTCATGATTGTTGCTGCTCATTAGTTTACGAGCGTCCACAGTTTAACAACTATATATGTATGAAAATATTGTCTTTATTATCCGGTGTCTGTAATCTATTTTGCATCTTTGTATTCTGTCCCTTCCACTTCGGCTCCCTGGGGAGTATGTCAGCTTCCTATGATTAGTTTCTCCTCCTCTCTCGCTGTTCTAATGGCAGCCTCAGACTCTGTAAATAATTCTTTGGTGCACTGTAAACGTTGCTTAAGGTTCTTTGTAGTGTCCCTTCGGCCCCATAGCTGCAACCCCTTTCATTCCTCTTACTTTACCTCCGTTCATATTCTCTTCCTTCCATCTTACTTTCCACCCTCTCTTAACAATCGTATCATAGTGCAACTGCGAGATTTTCCTCCTGTTACACCTTTAAGGCCCCATTTTACTCTCAATTTCTTTTTTGGCACTGAATGACCTCATAGGTCCCAGTGCTTGGCCTTTAGCATAAAATATTATATTCCAAAAGCAATTCCAATTATCCACTTAGGATTCCCAGTTCATTGGAAGCCTGCTTAGAAAGGTAATGGTCTTCTCGTCTTTATCTGTACGACTGTGTTTGGCAGTAATGATACTGGTTAAAGCATTTCCATTATAAAAAAATAAACAATGTGATTCCTGCAACAAACATTCAGGTTATCATTTCTCGTTTTTCTTCAGATTTCCTCCCAATCTCCCTTTCACTCTCACTCATACGGAAATAATGTCTCACTAGCTAGTACTTTTTTTTAAAATCAGGCTTCGTTGTTAAACTGGTGACTCAAAGCTAGAAAACAATAAGCTGAAACCAAGATAGCCCCACATACGTTAGTTAAGAGTGAGAAAATAGACGTTTCTCAACAATCTTTACAAGGCCGCTTTGTCATTAGCGAGCAAAGAATGCCAAGTAGGCAATAGCGCTAGACTAAGTAAACGACGACTGATTTCATTGGAAGAAAACTCATGTTAATCAGCTCTCCTTTCGTTGCAGGTACGCCTTTACTGTGCTGTCGAACCTGATCGTCTTCGCAGTGACCCTCCTTGTGCTGAAAACGGGTTCAGACAGCAACATCGATGACCCAAGTCAAAGGGTTATCAGGTACGCCAACTGCACCGCACGGGGCGACGGGGCTGAACTAGTCGCTGTTGAACCCGTCGAGAAACCCTGTTACTTGGATACTATTGGACCCGAAGATGTGGGGAAGTTTCATGTTAGTCTGTGTGAAAGGGCCGATGCGTTCTCCTCTTTGGGGAAGAGGGTCTTGTGACTCTATTAGGGATGCTATGTCCACTGGTTTCTTTCGAGACACTTGCTGTTGTCTTCCCTCCAAAGGAACTTAGTTTTGACTGTTAGAGGTTTTCCTAACTGCCTGTTGCACCAACCTATCGTTAGTGCCATCCTGGGTGCCTCTCAGGCTCTGTCTTCAGCAAGAGTTCAGTTGCTTTGCAAGTTGTTTTATCAATGTGGTTGTTTTGTCGGTGTCTGTCTTGTCTGGGTGTGTGTCTCTTATGAAGTACATATTACTTGTTCTTTAACACGGTTGCATTTATTTTTAGTTATACATATACGTACACAACATATATATAATATATACTAAATTATATATATATATATATATATATATATATATATATATATATATATATATATATATATATATATATATATATATATATATATATATATAATATCTATATATATATATATATATATTTATATATATATCTATATATATATATACATACATATATATCGTATATATATATATATATATATATATATATATATATATATATATATATATATATATATATATATACATATATAGGTTATACGATCACAAGTAACGACGTGAAGATTGTATATCAAGAGCCAGCAGGAAAATGAAAAACAGCAGTACCTAAGCGCTTTCGTGTATTCTTGACACCACCTCATCAGGGTACGATATATATAAGAGAATGAAAAATAGCTTCGAAATATCAAAGGTAACATAAAAACAAAAAGTAAAATACAGAAACAATCAACAGCCTAGTCAAGAAGCAAATGGTCCACAGCCTAGAATTACACTTAAAGGACAAACAACAAATGGAAATGGAACTACTAAGCAGTCAATTACATAGTTACGAAGTTTGTCAACAATACATTTCGTAAGCCAGTTATATAGTTTATATTGTCCGTTGCTAATATTAAAAACACTACATGACTTATATTTTATTATACTAGATTCTATAATATTTCTTTTAATAATGTCTCTACAAAATAAAATTTCCTTTGAATTGTTTCCAATTAATTGCGTGATTAAAATTATTCATATGTAAAAAGAGAGCACTCGATGTACTTCCTACACGTACACAATATTTATGTTTGATTTTAATCTTGATGCCAGTAGTTTGCTAGGTACTGCTGTTTTTCATTTTTCCTGCTGGCTCTTGATATACACACATATATATATATATATATATATATATATATATATATATATATATATGTGTGTGTGTGTGTGTGTGTGTGTGTGTGTGTGTGTGTGTGTGTGTGTGTGTGTGTGTGTGTAAGGGTACAACTCTAAGGTAGTGATTGGCCGGAGGGGGCAACTGAATGGATTTGGCAGTGAGGAGGAATTATGTAATTAGTTGCTATCTTGTTTACCTTAATTTTTTTGAAAAATTATTGATGCGTCCTTATATGTATTTATTCTTGATGGAAATATCTTATAAATCTTTCCACCGTGACCTTAGGCACTTGGACCGAAACAAACTATTCTGTAGGCATTTGTTTTCTTTGCAAGTCTATTAGGCACGAGATAATTTTACTGAGTACAATATTGTCACTTAACACTGTCTATATTCGCACACCACACTTCACACTTCTCTTTCTCTTCTTCTCCACCCTGTCTTCCTCTTTCTGTCTCTGCTTTCCACTCTTTCTCCCTGTCCAGCCTTTTTACTTGGATGACATCTTCTTGGCACCGCCTTTGGATTTTGGATTTTGACTGGGTGGGGCATCTTCTGAAAGAATTCTTGTGTCTGAGTGGCTACCGACTTTCTACAAAACCGCCTTCCTGTCATACCTTCTGTAGTAATTGGTAGACTTCTCATTTGGAAGTGCCTCTTGTTCATACCCTGGCTACTTGAGGGTGTGTCCTTTGGGTATCCTAGTAAGGTATTTGTTGGGACCTATTTTGGGACATCCTTACAATCTGGCACTGCTGATTTGATTGGTTAAAACCCTAGGCCTACCCTTGGAAAGGCGGGGCTTTCGAGTTTAACACTTCCCCCTTTTAAGACAAGGGAGCATAGAATTCCTTTTCTAACATTTGCCAGATGGGCTGTTGGAATTATCCCTCGGCTCTCTGACCTGTCACAAAAGGAGCGCCAATTAATCCTGAAAAAGAGGGCTGGTGTAGCGTAAATGAGGTGTGACCAAGATTTCCTGAGTTCCAATTTCTTGAGGGTGCCTGAACAGTATCGCTTGTCACCCTTGCGTGAGAACGTATCCCTTACACTTTGCGGTTGAGGATAACTATCCTTTTGTCCCTTTTCCATTTGTTTTTCGTGCCTTTTCCTTAAGTTTTTATAAGTGAATGTCTTTTGAAATAATTTCCCTTAATTCAGTAATCCGCACTGTAACATATATATCATATATATATATATATATATATATCTATATATATATATATATATATATATGTGTGTGTGTGTGTGTGTGTGTGTGTGTGTGCGTGTGTGTGTGTGTGTGTTTGTATCTATGTTTGAACATTCACCATGCTACAAACTGCGCATGGGCCGTCATGAGTGAATACAACTTTATGACTTACATTTTATTATTCTTCCTTTACTGTTTTTAAATTATGCATAGCAATCAGTTTTGCTTACCATTTAATGCATTCCATCATCATCTCTTATGCAGGTTATGTTTATTTTTTTATTTTTGGCGTACGTATTATTATCTTGGTGAACATGTTATATTAGTGTTTCTATGTGGCCTTTTTCGTTTTCAGATTGTATCATATATTTCGACGCTGGCACAATGTGATAGATTTTGAAATATAACGGAAAAAGAACTATACCCTATCGGCTCCTTCAAGGCTGTTTGGGCGGGTCCCCCACGTTGCCAAATGTACTTCTCTCGAGTTTTTAAAGGCCTACCCTTCCCATTTTCCCCTTTTAATCCGTGCGTCTGTCAAGGAGGCTTAACCTCCTTGGCGTTTGTTAATGTCTCCTGGGAGCAGTATACTTCTGGGTGTTCCCTATTGCCTCGATTTCCCTTTTCGAAAATATTTCCATTCTTCCAGGTCTCCCTTTTTCATATAGGCCTAATTAAATCTCTTTCTGGACCTTTCTTGTGATTATCACAAGCTACTGGAGTTCCGCACTTTTAATTTACTTGTTTTTGTGTTAATTTACTGCATATATATATGATATATATATATATATATATATATATATATATATATATATATATATATATATATATATATATATATATATATATATATATATATATATATATATATATATATATATATATATATATATATATATATATATATATATATATATATATATATATATATATATATATATATGCAATATACAAACCACTGTATCGTGCTTCTAAGAAATCAATAGAGGGATCCCACAGTAATATCCTTGTTTATCTAGATATAATATGTTTATACAAAGCTTAAAGCTTTCGTCCATCCTCCTGTGGACTTGATCACTAAGCAAATGAGACATGGTATTGGTGAAGAATTCCAAATAAACATAAACAAACAGACAAAGAACATTAACAAGGTTAAAAAATTCGAACAAGTCATTGGGTCGTTTCGTTTGCCTTTCCATAATTCGCTGTGATCTACGAGGCGGGAAAAAAGCGCCGGTCTTCTTCCTGAATGACATCTTGGGGGGTCGTTAGCCAAAAATGTAGTTTGTAGATTAGGCTCTGGAACGGGCGAAGGGTGGTTATCTACATTATCGGATTGAAGGAGGCTGTACACATTTCTGAAGTTCTTTATTCTGGCCCTTTTGCAAATTTCTTCACTCAAAAGTAAATTGTTCTGTATTCCAGTATTCCCCTCAAATGTGTCATTCAAAGTGATGAGAGCTCTTCCACAATTCTCCTAGTGGTCCTATCCGCACTCTTATAAATGATTTTCCTCCCTTGAAGTCGATGGCATGATCGGAATCCCAAGTATGCTTGGCAATGGCGCTGTAAACGTTGCCCAAACGGCAAGCTGCAACATGTTCACGTTTCCTCTGGTCCAGGGAACGACCGCTTTCACCAATATAGCATTTGTCACAATTTTTACATCCTATAGCATAGACTCCAACATCGGTGTTTGGTTTTCTGCAACTGTTTTTGATAATTTTCTTTTTAAGAGTATTAGGGTATTGAAAAACTACGCTATACCCATGTCTTTCTTTTCTAAGATTATTGGAAACTTTTTTCAGGTCATGATTATAAGGTAAGGGGAAGGCATTTAAATTAGCAGTCGAACAGCGTTCCCTTGGATTATAAAACATACTCCTGGCTCTAGAAAGACATCTGTCGATAAAAAACTTGGGGTAACATAACTTATTGAAACTCGTAGTCAAGAATTGAATTTCCTGGTCAATGAAACTAGGGTCACAAACTCTAAAAGCTCTAAAAACAATTCGTCAGAACGTTGCGTTTGATTTTCTCGTCATGATATGAATAAAAATGTATGTACGTATTTGTGTGAGTACTTTTCCTGAAAACAGAGAATTTAAAAGACTTATTTTACATCATCCCTGTGAACAACCAAGTCTAAAAATGGCAGACGCTTGTCGACTTCCCTTTCCACTGTAAACGTGATGGATGGAAGAAAACTATTCAGTTGTAAAAGAAGCTGATCAAAACTTTCGGCATCGTCCTTAAAAACAATAAAGATATCGTCAACATATCTTACCCATATAAAAGGTTTCAAATCATCTGGAAGTTTGTCCACAAAAAGTATTTCAAAAAATTCCATACAAAGATTAGCTAAAACAGGCGACAACGAGGATCCCTAGCAACCCCTGCTTTTTGTTGATAGAAATCTCCTTCAAACTCAAAAATGGTGGATTCTACACACGTCTTTATAAGCTCACAAAACTTATTAATATGAATAGGTGGCGTGAATTTTCCTTCTTCGGCAATTTTGACCAAATTAGCTAAAACAAAATCAAGAGGCACATTAGTGAATAAGGAGACGATGTCCAGACTATACATAATTCCATCCAAATTTTCACCCATAATTCTATCAATGAAATCAAGATTATGTTTAAGATGGGAGCTAGATATATTACCCACCAAGTCACCCAAAACCTCTGCCAACCAAGAGGTCAAATCAGCCTGAGGAGTATTGCAGTTTGCTACAATGGGCCTCAAAGGGATGCCCTCCTTGTGGATTTTAGGAAGACCATAAAAATAACTAAACGAGGGTAGTTTTCTTGTCAATTTACTGAGAATAACCTCTTTCATTTCTCTGGTGATGTTACCTTTTATAATGTCCTTAATTTTCTTGTTAAACGTGGACTGAATGTCAGAAATGGACCGGAGCTACAGAAATCTTGTTGTAAGTATTAGCGTCGCTGAGCAATCTACTGCCTTAATAAGGTAATCTGTCCTACTCATAACCACCACACATCCCCCCTTTCGGCCTTAGATATTTTAATGTCAGATTTGTTTTTTAACCTGTGAAGAGCTTCTAAAAGACGTTTAGGAAGATGTACTGTTTTTTCCTCAAACGAACTGAATAAAATCCCTTTGACGAAATCCATGTTAAAGTCTGAATTTTTAAAATTGAACAAATTGATATTTCCAATTCCTTTTATAAAATCCATATCTTCCATCCCCAAAGAAAAATTAAGACCCAGGCTCAAAAGAATTTTGCAGTCCTCATCTAGGTCAACGTCAGTTAAAACTTTTATATTGTCTAAGTTTAAAATAACATTTATTCCAAGGTGGACATTTTACATAAGTTCGTAATTTCCCATTAAGTGATCTTGTGTTTGCATAGATTTGCGAAAAGCTACTTCACCTGCGCAAGTAAGGATCCAGTTGAAATCGATATTGGGGTTAATATCCAAAAACCTATCACGTAGTAATTCCTCTGGGTGACGGAGCTCCAAGAATAATTCTTCTTTTCTAAAACAGCAAGTCGAATCTGGTCTTCAAGAAAAAGTATTTTGTACTTGGGAAACATGGCTCTCCATGAAAAGATTCTCTGTGCATCCAACCAAACCTAATCTACAAACTACCTTTTTGGTTAACGACCGTCATGATGTCATTCAGGAAGAAGACCGGCGCTTTGTCCGCCCGTAGATCACAGCGAATTATGGAAAGGCAAACGACCCAATGACTTGTTTTTCGTTTTCGAATTTTTTAACCTTGTTAATGTTCTTTGTCTGTTTATTTATGTTATTTGAAATTCTTCACCAATACCATGTCTCATTTGCTTAGTGATCAAGTCCACAGTAGGATGGACGAAAGCTTTAAGCTTTGTATAAATATATTTATATAGATAAACAAGGATATTACTGTGGATCCATCTATTGATTTATTAGAAGCACGATACAGTGTTTTTTATTTTGCATATATATATAATTATATATATATATATAATATATATATATATATATATATATATATATATATAGAGAGAGAGAGAGAGAGAGAGAGAGAGAGAGAATCGTAAAATATTTGTCAACACAGGACACGAAGGTAGAAACTAAACTCCCCAGGAAAAGAAAAAAATAAGATTCAATTAACGACAACTCTTCCTAGGTATCGAAAGAAGGAACTACCTTTCATAAATGAAATTAACTTTTAAGGTTTAGCATTTTGTATGGTGAAACATATATCCCCGTTGACCCACCTCCCCCCTTTTCTCTCTCTCTCTTGGAGGTCAATGTTAATACGAATATTATACTCAATGGGGAATGTTGTGGAAGATCATGTGATTTAACTAGGGAATATTATGGATATGAATACTATAATTGTCGAGTTCAGTAGAAAAACTAGGTGACACATCCAGCATGAAGGAAGGGAGGACAGTCCTTACGTAGTCCCAAAGGAGGAGTGGTGACGGAACTACTTCAAGCAGCCATGAAACAACACGACACCGGGCAAGGAGAGAGAGAGAGAGAGAGAGCTGCCATTCGTACGATAATTATCGTTCATGTACGATTAAACTGTCTGGTACGATGCACGATACCAGCTCCAACTATCTTTCATTTTATTTTCAGATGGTTAGAAAGCATTTTTTTTCAAAGATTAAATGTTTCCAAATGAAAATAATGAAAATGTAAAGAGATAATTTCCCCTTATGATATGTAGATAATTGTGTTGGAGATTATTGAGATAGTTAGGCTAATTGTACTGATACCTTGAGTGTTTTCATCACACCCTCTACTCAATTACCAATGGCCGAGAGGTCATCTTATCGCTAACCCCTTTTAAGAGAGACATGAAGCCATTAAGTTTCTCCCCCTCTCTCTCTCTCCTCTCTCTCTCTCCGTGGAACGAGGCAATTATGCTGAGATATATGTATACAGGACGGAAAATAAAAGGAGGTACTCCTCCTTATACTTTTCCTGTGGCCTTGGCTAAATATATTGTCATGCACTATTTAGTGACATAGTAAACATATATATTATTATATATATATATATATATATATATATATATATATATATGTGTGTGTGTGTGTGTGTGTGTGTGTGTGTGTGTGTGTGTGTGTGTGTGTGTGTGTATAATATTTCTCTGATTAGCTTGAGTTCAAGTTCACATCGTCAGTAGTGGTACAGACAGGAATGGGAATCTATGTTTATTCTCTGTAAAATGTCACATTTTTTTTTTTTTATAACAGAAGAGTTTGATTCATTCTATTTTTGCCTTATCATTATAAATGTATAAAAGATATACATGCATTTATTTTGATACCAAGAAATGTTGTTGATTACTGTAGAGCAGGGTGTAGTGATAAACACATACGATAATTTTTCACATGCATACGATATATTTTGCGATATTTTGGTGAAAAACGATAATTTTGAATCATCTGTACGATAGGGTTGTAAAGAAAATCTGGCTAGGGCGGCGGCGGTCGCCCTGGCCCTGGCCAGTCAGGCTAGCAGCAGCAACAGCAGCATCATCATCAGTGTTTCTATTTGACGAAAACGGTGCCTACTGTCACGGGAGGCGGCTTTGTCATATAAGAAGAGGATGATAGGTACTATTTAAACGAAAACTGTCCATTTTCTATTTATGAAAGGAAGGAAGGAACCAAGAGACCAAGTAGACAAGACAATAATGCGTCGTCATCTATTTTCTTGGAATATTTTCCCATGAATCATGACTGGTGTCGTTTTCATACAGCCTGGTGGAATAGCTTACTTAGTACGTAATACAGTTTGATTGTTTGAACCGCTCTTGGCGGCATAACAACAACGCCTATTTCCACCACATCAAGTCATCGTCTAAGGTGAGGTTTAACGGTTAAAAATTTGTTTCATTCAATACCTTTGTATTTTGTTTATCTAGCTGATTGACGTAAGTGAAAGATGTCAGTTGATTTTCATCATATTGATAATATGACCTTTTTCATGCAAGCATGGTCTCGTCTCGTCTAGATAGTACTATTAGCCAGGATTGATAGGATTTATATTAATCATGCTATTAGCAGAGACAGACACATTTTTTTTTTAGCACATTTTATCTCCGTTTTAAATTTATAGAAAAAATTATCTGAAGTAACGTTGTGTGAGAGAGAGAGAGAGAGAGAGAGAGAGAGAGAGA
This sequence comes from Macrobrachium nipponense, assembly GCF_015104395.2. Classification (NCBI taxonomy): domain Eukaryota; kingdom Metazoa; phylum Arthropoda; class Malacostraca; order Decapoda; family Palaemonidae; genus Macrobrachium; species Macrobrachium nipponense. The sequence goes on along the minus strand of NC_087222.1, from coordinate 6,539,205 downwards.
GAGTGCCATGACGAGCGTTTTAACCTCACTGGGACTGAAGGAATCGTCTGTAAATATTTAGAATTCGCGAAATTTTCTCATAAACGTTCAGAAAAGAATAATAGGCCTGAAGCGAAGATCGCCTCTTCATTTTATATATAGGTCTGTTTTCTTCTCTTGGAGTCTTTCTTTACTTAAGTATATGCTTCGTCCAAGTTTCAATTCATACGTAAGTGGAAGTATCTTGGTGCTACCTACTCGTTTCAAATGACATACCCTGTGAAAGGTTCTTCTCTCTCTCTCTCTCTCTCTCTCTCTCTGAGGCCACTGGGTGCTTGTTTCGAAACAATGATTGCTCTTCCTATTCCTAAAACAGCACCTTCAGACTTGGCTTGGAACATTCCACACCTAAGTGAATCATTAGTGCTTTTCGCATACAGTACTATACATAGAGAGAGAGAGAGAGAGAGAGAGAGAGAGAGAGAGAGAGAGAGAGAGTTGCAAACACTTTCTAGCTTTGTTATATTGATTCAAAAGTTTCCCGTTTAATATAGGAAGCCGCTTTTACTTCAGCTTGTAAACCCCATCACTAGAGTAAGACAGCCACAGAGTCTGTTGTGTGCAGTAGCTACAGTCGGTTCCTAGGCCTAACATTCCTCTTGAGAACTGAATGAAGTGCTGTAGGTAGGACAGATACGGCGCCCTATACAGTGTCTGACAGGTAGGAGGAGGTAGCACCATTCACAAGTTCATTTCATTTTCCAGAGTTTCTCGATCGATCCTTTCTCGAACTCTTTCTTCATTTGCCTTAGACTAAACGCCCCGGTCCTCTATCCCGGCGGCGCACCCTCCCCTCCCTCCCCCTCCCCCTCCCCCACCCCCTCCCGGGTACCTACCTCCTTTCATTATTGTCTTATGACGTTGAGTAACTGGACGTTCAGAGGAGCTGGAATGACTTTTGACCTGTGCTACCACATTAAGAGGAAGGCGATTCTGGCTACCAATTTATTTTCTCACAAATCATTGTTGTTAAGATAATATATGCCATGACAACTCTTTGATGATTGTGTGGAAACATCTTTTATATGCTGTAAAAGCATAGAATTAAGCTCGTTATTTGTAACCGAAATGAGACATGTATGTATAAAGTGAGGTCATAATTATTCCACCACCGTCCCAGTGTGCTTTATCATGCTTTTATTTTTATTAAACTTAATTTCTGAAATGTTTTTGATAAGTTTGATTACCTGTGACAAGAATTTTTAACTATTTACATTATCATTAAAATACAGGTATGACTCCCTAGGGAGTCAATGGAATACAGAATAAAGGAAATTGGTCTATTTAATAAATTATTGTATTTGAATGATTTTTATCCATTATTTTATTGATATAAATATGACAAAGAGGTCAATCCTCTTTGAATTATAACCATATGAAGTCTTTTGTGTACAATCATGCCTGCAAGCACAACTGTATAGTACACACAAATACAAAGAAAGCAAGTAAATAAAATGGTAAAGAAAAAATGCAAAGTTCCTGTACTGAGTAAATGATAAAGGAAACACTCCAATAAAGGATGCATAATAACTACATAAAATAAAAGAACATAATACTAAAGGAATTGTGAATAACTGTACAGCAGAAAAGGATATGCGCACTGCAGAATTCTATTTTTCCATGAAATTGCCTGCATGATTTCAGATGAAGGGTGACATTAGATTTTGTGCACTGAATTTTCCCTTTCCTCTTACACGCAACACATCTTGAAGTTGCTAGAGATTCAGCACAGTGATTAGTGTAGTCCATCCTTACTTCCCTTGGTGGGAGAGCTTTTCTTCCTTTTGGACCCGACCTTTATTATATGCTTTTACTATGAAAGGTTGTTCTATGTTAACTCTTCCTACACCTCTTTGCCACCGTTTTGCCAAGCCTATGGGATTTAGACCTTCACAGTTACTGCAAAGAGTAACAATAGCATTATCATTCCCCGTAACGATTTCCACATTTCCCTCTGATCAATATTCATAGGATCATTTTGGCTTCCTTTTCATATCTTTCGCAGCAGGCAGTGGGCAGTGTTTTGTTCTGTTTGATCGGATTGTAACAGTTGCATTTATTTCCTCTGCTTTCAGATCTAAGACTATGTCATATGAAGTAAAAAAATTGTCAAAATAGAACCTGTGGTTAGTAGGATCATGCAGCAGAAATACATTCTCGGGATTACTCTACTTCCTAAAGGTTCTGTAGACGACTGGTTTTCTGATTTGGCCTTCATAGATCTTTACAAGTATGGCACTCCAGTTGAACTAGCCAGATCCATGATTTGAAGCCCAATCATATTGGCTGTTGTCTGATGAATTGTTAGCAGGAATGGCGTCCATAATAAAGTGTCATAGATTCGTCAATGCTCAGGATTTCATGAAGAATTCCAAATTGCTTAATGTTTTCATTCAATCGATCATACAAAGGTTTCACTTTAGCCATTTTTTCATTGCCAAGGTTTGCATTATCAGCACAAAGAAGAAACTTCTTGATTTCCAGAAACCTATTTCTGTTCATAGTCGCAGCAAGGTCTTGTCCTTTCCTCCAATAATCCTTTTCACTTGATCTGATGCTATATCCTGATAAGAACAAGAGTCCTGTAAAATTCATCATTTCTTCTCATGAAACTTCAAATTTTTGACAATTCTATTGCTTTGCATAACGATTAGTTTCATGCACAAGGATTTCAATAAGACCATCACAGACCTTCATGAAAATATCCCATTCACTAGAAGAAGAAGATAGTGCTGGAAAATTCAGTGACAGTTGTTTAGAGGCATATTGAAGCTCCTGCCCAATTTCCGATTCCATCTCTTTCCTTTCAATGTTTTCCTTCGTCTTATGAGGTTTACTCCTTCTTTCAGTTTCTTCTATGTCTTCCATTTCTTCTTCATCTTCTACAGGTTTCTTCTATGCCTTCCGTTTCTTCTTCATCTACAAATTTCGGTATGCAGACAATTTGTCGAAAGACAATTGGTAGAATGAAAATTCGTCGAAATGACAGTTCATCAAAAGGAAAATTCGTTGAAATGACAATTCGTCGAAATGAATGGGATGTACGTACATAAATAGTATGGTAGTTTGAAACAATTTTTCTTTTTAAGTGCTTGTTCATTGATAGTATTTTTGTTCAAGAAGAGTTAGCAGAATAATATGGTAGTTTGAAGCAATTTATGTTCTTAGGTATCGAATCATTGATAGTATGGTTGTTCAAGAACTTCTGTTCTAAAGAATTTTCTTCTATTATTACAGTCTCTAATATTAGACATTTCACCACAGCCCATGAGCAAAATGGAATTCGTCAAGACCGAGTGAGGTGCTAGAAAACTTTTGCATGAAGGTTTTGCTTACACAGTTAATAAGAAACAAGGAGATAAAACATACTGGAGATGTGAAAAACGGAGTGAGTGTGAGCAAGATTACAAACTATTAATGATGTGATTCAAGGAAATCCTTCCCGGCATGATACTCGAAATGCTGCCTTGAAAGTTGTAAAGGAAATTAAGCAAAGGGCTTCTGACCCCGAAGAAGTGACTGGCTGCATAGTAGATAATGCAACATGAACTATTGTGCCTTTGAGTGTTGCAGGAGCACTACTATAAAAAAATCTTCTTTTGCGAACAGTGAACAGGAAAACGTCCGTACAAGAAGATGAGACGTAAACGTTACGACAAGAGGTGAAAATTTTAAGTTTTATGAAAATTGTTTAATTTAGTATTTTTAAATAAACCTTTTAGATGAATTGTACATTTTACCCACTATCAATGACTAGATACGAACAGAAAATGTTTAAAACTACCATATTATTATGCTAACTACTCTTGAACAACCATAATATCAATGATTAGATACTTAAAAACAAAAATTGTTTCAAACTGCCTGAGGAGCAAAGATAGAGAAAGAGAAAGAGTGAGAGAGAGTAAGTGTGTATGTGTGTGTGTATGTAAAAGTGTGTGTGTATGCATATATATATATATATATAATATATATATATATATATATATATATATATATATATATAATATATATATGTGTGTGTGTGTGTGTGTGTGTGTGTGTGTGTGTGTGTAGTGTATACCAGTCATTTCGACGAATTGTCATTTTGACGAATTGTCATTCTACCAGTCGTCAGGCTACCACAGGTTTCTTCTATTTCTTCCATTTCTTCTTCTTCTACAGGAATCATCGTATGTAGCTACTTCAGCAGCTATTCCTCTGGAACACCAGAAGGGTCAGAAGATCATCATCGCTCACATCTTCTCCATCACTTCCATTCCCACCCTCTGGAAAGCCTATAAAGGAAAACAAACGGTCAAATGTGAGATTATATTCAATGGAAAAATGTCTATTTTAGAAAATATATACAGATAACACAATAACAAAGCATATGATAAGTGACTTTTGATTCAAGCAATCACCGTGACTGTGTGTGTGTGTGTGTGTGCTTATGCATTCTATGTGTGTATTGAATTCAAAAATTTGTGTAGTAATAAATCTTACTTGCTGTTTTGACGTTTTTATCTTCAAGGCTCTCTACAGCATCACGGATTTAAATTTGTGATGGATAATTAATTCTCTTTAATTAAAAGAAACTGTGGATCCATCTCGGCGACTGTCAAGATTAGACTTCTAATGTCCAGTATCCAAACCCATCTGTGTCCCAACCTTAACATGTTTTCAAACCTTTGCCATAACTTCCGTCTACAGTGAGAGGATTGAGTAGGTGTCTGTGTGTGTGCGTGTGTATGTGTGTGTCTATGCTATATTCTGTGTGTGTCGTGCTATGTGTTATATGCATGTGTTTGTCTATATGTGCTATGTACGTATATATGTACGAGTGTGTATGTATGTGTTTGTGTGTGTGCACCCAATCTAAATATAGCAAATTTGCAATTATATATGTACCACTGAAATGGAGTATATTTTGTTGTTGATGCTTTTATCTCCTTATGTGAATAATCAACAATGTATTGTATATAACATATACATATATATATATATATATATATATATATATATATATATATATATATATATAATCTGAATAAATTTATTTATTAGGTGAACAATTTCAATACAAATAATTTTTTGAAGGAAAATATATATATTCTTTTTATTTAGAGGGTAATGACTGTGCAAAGGTGACATTTACTTTTTTTTACATACAATAGTGAGTAAGTGAGTATCTGAAAACCATTCAAAGGTAAAATAATCTTGCGGGTAATTTATGAAGAATATTTTAAAATATGAATCCTCAGGGAGTCAATGTCCACAAAGGACTTGGAACAATATATACTTCAAGGCCGATTCATGTCAGTTTAGCCGCCTAGATGCAACAACATAACCCCCCCCCCCCCCCCTTCTTCTCTCTCTCTCTCTCTCTCTTTCTCTATCTCCTTTCACTCCGTGGCACTACCTACAGCCCAAAACGCCTGCCTTCTTCATCCTCCGCAAGAACTGAATCCGTCCCTTTCCTTCAAGGGCCGGGGGGGGGGGGGGGGGGGGGGGGGTGGGGGGGGGGGGGGGAGTGGGTGTAATAGACAGGGGTGGGTGGGCGGCGGAAGGAGTTTGTCGAGTACCGAAGGGGAGAGGGAGAGGGTGGACTTAGTCATCAGTTTTGGGGGTGACCTATAGAACTTCTGAGCGAGGCGCTCGTCTTATGTTTTGGTCTTATGTTTTTAAAACATTTATTATGAAGTAAAGGGTTTTGCATTATTAAGTACAGATTATATCTGAGACATGGCGAACTATTTCGTGCAAGGCTATAGTACTATACTTGAACATCTATGTTTATTTGTACAAAGACTCCTTGCCAAACTCTCTCTCTCTCTCTCTCTCTCTCTCTCTCTCTCTCTCTCTCTCCTCTCTCTCTCTCTTTTCCGGCCAGGGAGATTCAGAAAAGGGCATTGGTTTTGTTCGTACTATTTTTTTGTTTTTTTTTTTTTTTTTATGTATCGATGAATGTACCATTGTTCAT